>NC_090227.1:17880641-17905641 GCF_024489055.1 Chanodichthys erythropterus
CTGCTGTGTCTGCAGGGAGAGGATGCTCCCATCCCTGGCTTCTCCCTGTGGTAGGTCTGGTACCTGGGTCTGTCTGAATTAATCCTTCTCCTTCTGCAGCTGCAGAGGATTTCAGGAAAATGGCTGATAAGGTGTCAAGCAGAAGGCTTTGGCCTCCCCCTCTGTACCTCTGTGCTTGGCTGGGGGAGGTTCTTCTGCTGACTCCATGCGGTGAAGTGAGACGTTTCTCCTGCAGTGGTTCTGTTTGCTGCAGGTAAGAGAGTCTCAGTTCTCTTTTCTTCTGTGTCTCTATTCTGTCAGGTCCTTGTGTCTGTCCCGAGCCTCCATCTCTAGCTGGTCTATGTGGCTTTTAGCATGCATCAGCTCCTTGTGAGTCTCTGTGATCTTGAGTTTGAGGTTGTCCACCTCCTGTTTCAAAACAGCGAGGATGTGGGCCAAGAAAAAGTTGACTTCAGTCAGATCATTGTGATCACACCTCTGGTTTGAGTCATCTGCCTTTACTTCTCTTCCATCTTTGTCCAGTTGCTTTTGGCTCTGGTGCCGTAATTGCTCAGCAGCACTGGTTAGGAGGGTGTTCCTCACGACACATAGCCAGTCCTTTTGGTCTGCCATCTGGGCAGTTAGGCTGAGCATCTGCAACATTTAGGCACGCTTGTGGTGAGAGTAAGGGCAAGAGACTACTGCAAGATCAAACAGAATTTAGGGCTAAAGGCACAGTGAGCAGCCAGGTGTATAAAATACAGCTAGGTTTAACAAATGACTTAAGATGGTTCTTGTGGTCAAATTATTTCTTAGTATTTCTTACTGATGGCTCACGACAGGCTTGACCTCTGAACAAATAGGAAAGAAAAAGGGAGAGGAAGAAGAGAGCTTTCCTATTAGATTCTGCTTATTAGTGGTGCTCAAAATTATGCCCTAGTAATTGTTCAGATTACTTTTGTAGCTGGCTCATAAAATTGAAGCAACTGTTGTAAATAAAAAAAATCAAGAAGGAGAGTATGTCTAGTTGCTTGTGGTTATATTGGGAAATTAAACCACAGAAGAAAAAAAGGAAGATGTAAGTAAATCACAAAGATGAAAGAAATAATACTAGTAAAAATTAATAGCTGACTGCTATTATAATTAAAATCAATAAAAAGATTTAAAGAAGTGACTACAACAGCAGAATGGGTTTAGATCAGTTCACACTGCATACACACAAGCTGTAGTTAAAGGCTTCACATAAATGATGCTAACCGCTAACTGTAGAAGCTATTAGTTAGCTTAGCCTGAGCGGAAGGGTTGCTAGGTGGGGTTAGCTTAGCCACCTAGCCTGGTTTGTTTACACCATGGCATCACAAGGTGATGAGTTAGCACTTCCTGTGACAAGTCGTTGTCATGGGAACCAATGCACACCACAGCAATTCAAACAGTTCATGAAGACTGTCTGCTCATTTCAAACTAGTTACGTACAGAGTTAAAATGTGACGCTTATACTTTCAGATTTTCAAAACTTGATATTACATTCAGTAAAATGCAAATATGTTTTGGAGTTTGCAAATTTTACTCATGTAAATCTTTCTCTCTACTTTAAACAACGTCTTGTACTTGTTTAAAGAGTAATTACACAGTTTGCTATAAGTCAAAGCTTGTTTAAGCATATATAGCTAAGTCCGTCTTGTGCATGAATACTGATGTTCCTTTCAGCGAGAGAAACACAGTTTTGGTCAAAAGGTAGCTATGCTTGTAGATGCAGCCAAAGTTTAGATGAATGACATCAATCTTAACTATAAAAGGGGAGCATTACCCAAATCTACATTTATATAACACTGTACTGAGATTCATTCATCAGAAACAGGTTAAGCAATACTGCAATTGGTATTTCTCCAACCAAAGCAGAATAATCAATTCTGGTACAGTTTACATGCCGCTGAGCTGAGATTCCTTCGTCAACACAGGCTTATGCTCTAATACTGAGATTAGGATTTCTTCGCTAAAATCAGATTAACTTTACACTGATACCATTTGAACATATGCTAAAATGTGTCAAGAGTAGACTCTTTCAGTTACAGTAGAGATGTCAATTCAAGCTATCACTTTATCAGCATCTAACAAGCCCGCAATTAGTGACCAAAATGCGCATCGTCTGACATATTCTGACTGGAATTATCAAATGCACACTTTTAAATTGACAGTGGTTTAAGCTCATAACCTTTGTTTATTCATGCCCGCATTCTCCACCATTTGTAGCAAATTAGCTCAAAATAAATATGAATAATTAATCATAACTAGTTATAATTAATTATTAATATTTTAATCAGTCAATAAAATTAACTTAATGTAATAAAATTAATATTACAATCAATTAACCTGTTGTTCAATGAACACACAGTGTTAATTGTTTATTAACTAAGAAATGTTCATTTCCAGGTTATGGGAAATAAAAATCTTATTCTACTAAAAGCCTGTAGTCAGGACCGACATGAATAGGGACTCCCGTACATGAGCGCAAAACACGGACAACCTTACGTGTGACATGAACAAGACTTTATTAACTAGACTAAACACTTAAACTACTCTAACATTCACACACATACATGCATACAGTTTACCAAGAGAGAGAGAGAAAGCAGAGTACAGGAAGCAAGAAGTTACAGCATTGTTGGACATTCAGCAGATCAACAGCCTTGAGCAAACCATCAGTTTAGTTTTAACAGGCCCTTCTTTAAAAGGGGTAAGGATACTCAATGTATCCGATAATGAGACTAAGTTTGATACTTGCATGTCTCTCCAAGTTGAATTAAAACTGTCCTGATGCAATTTGTGGAGGCTCCTGTTGAATCTTTGCTGATATTTTCTTGACGAAAGAGAACCGGCTGGATTCAGAGGATCTTTGGTGAATGGAAGGTCTAGGCCGAGGCCTGGCACAAGCTTGGGGTTCCTTAGAAGCTTCTAGCTTCTTAAAGCATCATCTTGACGTCAGCATTCATCAGTAAAAGAGAAGAAGAGGAGGAAGAGCAGGAAGAGAGGGGGTTCCTTGTGATCAGTGAATATAAGGGGTGAAGATGTCACACCCTCTTGAGGTGTCTGAGCCAATAAGGAGTTCCCCTTTCAGAGGGAAGTTTTACGAGTCTTTGTTCTGTAGCAAGATATTAGCATAAGACACTGGATTGGATGAATGAGAGAATAACCTTCTAGATTCTTATAATACTAATGTGTCACAGAGTTAGTAACATGTGACATAAATTACCAAATAGGAAATGAAAGTTGGAGTCCGTAGATACCAAGCATGCTGCCAATGTGATCTCAGTTAACTATACATTTGCAACTATGGAACATTAATACCAAAATAGTTCAAAAGAGAGAATTAATACATAGAATAAAGCCTATAAAAGGAAAGTCATGAGATGGATACATGTTTATACATTTCCCAAGTGGTTATATAGAGAATACATAGGATTAAGAGAGTTTATTTGTCCTTCTCAGGAAGAATGAGTCACTAGTCTCTCCAGAATTCTTCTGGATCATAAAAGTACCATATAACTGTAACAGGACACCTAGGTTGGCCTGTGTGCTAGCAACATTGGGATGCTGGTTACAGTTTTAGGGGGATGAGTTCAGAGAACTTTGATAGGGAGAGTGAGTTTATGGGTAATTCATTAAATACAATGAATAATTGTGTGGCTGATTGGTCCAGACGTTACACTGCCACACCTGTTTACAATCAAGAAATCACTTAAATAGGACCTGCCTGACAAAGTGAAGTAGACCAAAAGATCCTCAAAAGCTACACATGTTGAGATCCAAAGAAATTCAGAAACAAATGAAAAAGAAAGTAATTGAGATCTATCAGTCTGGAAAAGGTTGTAAAGCCATCTCTAAAGCTTTGGGACTCCAGCGAACCACAGTGAGAGCCATTATCCATAAATGACGAAAATATGGAACAGTGGTGAACCTTCCCAGGAGTGGCCGGCCGACCAAAATTACCCCAAGAGCGCAGCGACGACTCATCCAAGAGGTCACAAAAGACCCCACAACAACATCCAAAGAACTGCAGGCCTCACTTGCCTCAGTTAAGGTCAGTGTTCATGACTCCGCCATAAGAAATAGACTGGGCAAAAATGGCCTGCATGGCAGAGTTCCAAGACGAAAACCGCTGCTGATCAAAAAGAACATAAAGGCTCGTCTCAGTTTTGCCAGAAAACATCTTTATGATCCCCAAGACTTTTGGGAAAATACTCTGTGGACTGACGAGACAAAAGTTGAACTTTTTGGAAGGTGTGTGTCCCTTTACGTCTGGCATTAAAAGTAACAAAGCAACAGTAAAATATGGTGGTGGTAGTGTGATGATCTGGGGCTGTTTTGCTGCTTCGGGACCTGGAAGACTTGCTGTGATAAATGGAACCATGAATTCTGCTGTCTAACAAAAAAAATCCTGAAGGACAATATCCGGTGATCTGTTCGTGAACTCAAGCTGAAGTGAACTTGGGTTCCGCAGCAGGAAAATGATCCAAAATACACCAGCAATTCCACCTCTAAATGGCTGAAGAAAAACAAAATAAAGACTTTGGAGTGGCCTAGTCAATGTCCTGACCTCAATCCTATTGAGATGCTGTGGCATGACCTTAACACTCTGAGGTCTGACGGTATCGCCGGTGATACCACCGTGGTTTTTTTCTTATCAGTGTGAAAGAGACTTAAAATACTCCGTCAATGTTGCACATACAATTAAGAGTTATACACCATTTTAATCTGTGGAATATCTTCTTTCATTTGTGTACACTCTGAGTAAAAACAAAATGTTGTGCTTTTTGTAAAATAAAGAAAACTAACATGATGCGTGATCTCTCGTCTCCCTCTGAACGAACTCCAATCTGATAGTTCTCAGAAAATGAACTGTAACTTAGTGAATACTACTGACAAAAAAATGACACGTCTAAAAAAAACGTTAAGATGTCAGGTTTTAAATCATGTAAGTTAAATCGAAAACAAACCTTCTGTGTTTATGTAATCTGTATGAAAAGAGAGCCATGTCAGAAATCCGTGATTCAGCTCATTATCCGCTAATGCGGCCACGCCCACGGAGCCAGCGCTATTCAGACGCAAATTCAGTCAATACATGCATTCATCATCTCAATCGTGTATTTATTGTCTTCAAAAGTGTTTTGAATAGCCATATTTAGCGATCTCTTGCCTCTGTTAGTTCCTTGATTGTCACATGATATGCCTCTTCTTTTACTGAGGCATTTGTGGACAAAAGGGGCAGAGCGCCCTCCGGCTCAAGGATGAATTAAAAACACAGCATCCAGCGCTCATTATGATGACAATAAATATAGAATAATAAATATTACTCTTCTGTATAGAAAATGTATATAAACATATGAGAATCCATCAATATTTCTCCAAATGTGTATGTTTTTAAGCATATTAAGAAATTATGGTCAATATAAGATTTTAAGAGTCAAAATGTGAAGCTTGAGTCTTAGATCTTTTTAATGATGTATAGTTTGTCAACTGCACATCAACATTTAGGCTCTATAATATAACAAATACAGTAGCCTATATGAAATGCCCTAGAGGTAGGAATGTTCAGACGCTTTACATCACAGAAATACATTATATTTTAACCCTCAGGGGTCTGAGGATTTTTGGGGCCCTGGAGAAGTTTTGACATGCCCTGACATTTGTGCTTTTTTCAGTTGTTCATAAACATATAAATGACAAAAAAGTGTCATTACACTGTATTCAGCGCAAACTAGGCTACAATAATATGTGAGGAACATGTATGTACATGTTTGTGTTTTTGAAGGAATAACGTTTATGCGTGGTTATTGAAAAAACAAAAAACTTAAGTCACTGAAATAAGGCCAAAAAATATATTAAAACTGTGTTCACAAGACGTCTGGGTATTGGAGGTTGTAGACTAGAGTTTTTGCTTCATAATGAAGTAAAAATTATCCTTCCTACTCCTTCATGTAAAACAATAGAGAGATTTAAATTTTCTAAGACAATTTTGGTCAAGAAACACAGTATGCATGGAGGCGTGAATCATGTATAAGGGGTGATTCTCACCTGAGAAGACAAAAGAATTAAATAATAATGACCTGAAATGACTTGCATATTAATGAGGCCTTTCAGTCAGGTAGGCTGTGAAAAAAACCCTCTGTGATCATGCTGATAACAGGATTAATGTCCACTCAGGACAAAAAAAAAAAAAAAATTTAATATAAAATATAAAATTACGGTTGATTTGATCGGCTGCCATGACGGTCACTTCAAGCGGATTGATACAAACGGTGAAAAGGCAGTAGGAGTGCTGTTATCACTGAAATATTGCATGGCTATCAGCCAATCAGATTCGAGAACCAGACAGAACTGTTTATATATATATATATAAATATATATATATATATATATATATAAATAAACACAGAATGACTTGATGAGGACTGTATACTGGATCTCCCTCCACAATACGTTCAATCTGGACCTCTTATGTAATGAACAAATTGATAGACACATACGTACCAAATTGATAGACTCATATTAAAAAAATGTCTGCAAAGTATTAGTTATGGCTGTGTACACTTGTGCAAACAGGCTATTTTAAGTCTTAAGTTAATTGTCTTGGATTAATTTTTACATCTCAAAAAGCTGCATTTTAACAAGGGTGTGTAGACTTTTTATATCCACTGTACTTATTTGTAGGTTTAAATCTATGAGCAATCTCTGACCAGTTACTGAAATATCTTCTCAGCATCTTTGTCACACCACAAAAATTCCTTTTTGTTGAATAGTTGTCTTCAGTGCCTAAATAATACACTCTTCACACTATGGAACTTTTTCACATTGACTTTCTCATTACTTCTGCTGATTCAGGTCCATCGAAATCTGTCCCAGCTGCCAAACTTTTCCTTTTCCGTGGCTCTTTCCTACTATCACCTGAGCCAACAAGAAGACATTTCACCTGTGGAGAACCAACAACTAAAGGAGAAATCCAATGTGCTCCTGCAAAACGCTCTAATCATGTTTCCTGGTGGTGAGTTTCTGATTACTTTATAACACATTTCCCACATTTATTTGAAATTAAAGGGGTCATGAAAGGTTTTTTTTTTTTTTTAAATTAGGACTGTCACAATTTCTTGATTAAATTTGAGTACTCTATTTTAAAAAGTCCTTGATTGCAATTTACCCATATTGAGTAACAGGCAAAATACCAGAAGTGGTGCATTTTACACATGAGAATCCATGAACCACATTATTACCATACTATAGAACAGTGCTATTGTGAATTCAGTTAAATAAATATATGCCCTGCGGGTTTATATCACTGATTCTCTGTGTTGGGCACGTTACTTTAAAGGTGCCCTAGAACTTTTTTTTTAAAAGATGTAATATAAGTCTAAGGTGTCCTCTAAATGTGTCTGTGAAGTTTCAGCTCAAAATACTCAATTTTTTTAATTCATTTTTTTTAACTGCCTATTTTGGGACATCATTAGAAATGAGCCGATTCAGGGTGTGTGGCCCTTTAAATCTGGTGCTCCACGCCCCAAGAACTCGCGCTTGCCTTAAACAACATAAAAAAAGTTCAAACAGCTAATATAACCCTCAAAATGGATCTTTAGAAAGTGTTCGTCGTGCAGCATGTCTAATCACGTAAGTACAGTGTTTATTTTGATGTTTACATTGATTCTGAATGAGTTTGAGGCTATGCTCCATGGCTAACAGCTAATGCTACACTGTTGGAGAGATTTATAAAGAATGAAGTTGTGTTTATGCATTATACAGACTGCAAGTGTTTAAAAAAGAAAATAGCGACGGCTCTTGTCTCCGTGAATACAGTAAGAAATGATGGTAACTTTAACCACATTTAACAGTACATTAGCAACATGCTAACGAAACGTTTAGAAAGACAATTTACAAATATCACTAAAAATATCAAGTTATCATGAATCATGTCAGTTATTATTGCTCCATCTGCCATTTTTTGCTACTATCCATGCTTGCTTACCTAGTCTGTTGATTCAGCTCTGCACAGATCCAGACGTTCTGCCCTAGTCTAATGCCTTTCATAATGTTGGGAACATGGGCTGGCATATGCAAATATTGGGTGCGTACACCCCAACTGTTACGTAACAGTCGGTGTTATGTTGAGATTCGCCTGTTCTTCGGAGGTCTTTTAAACAAATTAGATTTTTATAAGCAGGAGGAAACAATGGAGTTTGAGACTCACTGTATGTCATTTCCATGTACTGAACTCTTGTTATTTAACTATGCTGAGGTAAATTCAATTTTTTAATCTAGGGCACCTTTAAAAAAGTAATTATAGTTACTATTTTTTTCTCACAAACAGTAACTGAGTTACATTATTATAAAAGTAACTAATTACCAGGGAAAGTAACTATTGCATTACTTAAAAAAAAAAAGTCAAATATCTTGGATGCCCCTAATATTAAATATAAGTTATTAAAAATAAATTATTCTTGATCCGACTCGTGACTCATGATCTGCTCTTGCTCACGACATGAAATGTCTCTGTGTTGTACTATACGTGTTGGTAGCCATTAAAGAAAACATAGTTTTATATTTATATTAAATAGTCCTATGTTATGTTTTAAATCCATCTATTTGATTATGAAAAGTGAACAGCATGAGTAAGATGCATCATAAGATGCGCAATATATCGGGTGACATGGAGTGGGTCAGACATGATTTTGACAATTCAATTAATTTTAATCAATGTTTCATCAACCAATTGCCTGGATTTAATAAATAAGAAGCAAATATAGCAGACAATATAATCATGACATGGAGGCGCCAGCGCGATCACTTGCACGTGAACTGGAGCGCATCTTATAGGATAGTCATTAATTACTTACCCTCATGTTGTTCCACACCTGTAAGACCTTTGTTCATCAACAGAACACAAATTAATAGCTCTCTTAGAACTTGGCGTGTGAGGACACACTGACTGAATATGCACTTGAATCACAGTCACACGCACACGCTCAGAGCAATATTGTTTTAGCTAAAATATTTTGAAGGACAAAAACATGAACTTTATTGGCTTTACTTCAAGTCAGCTGTCGCTTTGGCATGAGCCCCTATGCGCTCACACTTGGCACAGCCCTTGCAATGGTTCTTTCATTAATTAATATGAATTAATATGATTAGCCTTTTGCTTGACTATGTTATCAAACAGCAAATAATTTGTTGCTAATGTTACACACACCGCCCCCGTTCTTCATCTCAGACAGAGTCAGACAGCTGCCTTCTAACAATCGGTATCCTTACAAACGCTTTGAACAACTCAGAACGTCAGTGGAGAAAGGCATATAGATCATGATAACATCACAATATAGACTCCTTATATTGCTAAATCTACACAATTTTTCATATCAACAGAAAATATACCAGGATAACCTGCTTCTCTCGAGACTTTCCTGCTTCAGAGCAGTCATAGATCAGGTCAGATGAGATGTTGTCAGACCATGTCGGTAAAACTCAGAAAAGTGAACACGACTGTCCAATCAGCCGTTATACTGTGCTTAAGGCGCGCACTCGAGTTGCATGCGCAAATGCGTCGGCGCGTGCTGCATAATTACTTTATTATAGCTTAAATAAAGCGCAGAAGAAACTATGAACATGTGCCATCCATGCCAGTCATGAAATTAACAAACATGTGATTAAAGCTGCCTCAAAACTGTGCATGCATGTATATGTACTTGTTGACATGGTTTTAAACCTATTGTTATCCAGTTTGTTGGCCTTAAAACATCTTAAAAATGCACATTTACCAGGGAAATCTAAATTTTCTAACATTTTCTGACCTCTGTAATTATGAAACCCTGCCTAAATATTCTAACGAATGAAATCTGAGGTAAACATGTATTTCTCCAAATGTGCGCACTTTTGGACTAAATGTTTGTATGTGTAGCCTATGCACTGTGATCAAAAATAAATGGGAGCAAACGCGATTGAATGTAGAGGTTTGTGTCTCATTATTCTATTAATAACTACCAATTGATTTTGCATTTCTATCAGAAATTAAGAATTATTAGTGTCATTGTAGACAGTGGTGCAAATATTTAAGCTATTTAATACTTCAAATCTCAAGGTTAAGTCAGAAGATTTTTTGCAAAAAATGTTTCTGTAACAGCTGCCAAAAAATAGTAGCTCCACTGTGGTTTTTAACAAAAAAAAAAATAATAATAATAATAAATAAATAATTCAAAACATCCCCCCTCTGTTTTTTTTTTTTTTTCACAAAGCGCACCCTGATTACACATACATGTAAATGTTCATGTGCAATTTTTTACCTAGGAAGCTCGTATTTAGGATCCTATTGCACGTGAAGGCAGAATTAATTGACGATTTTGCATGCACAAATTTTTGGTTGGGTGGAGGGGGCACTTCAAATGTGGTCACCCTAGGGCACCACACTGTGTTAATCCAGGCCTGCACAAAAGTAATTCCATACAAACACGGCATATCTGAAAGCATGCACCAACAGGCATTACTGCTTTAAAGTTTTGAAGTGCCCCTATAATGGATTTTTCAAAATTACCTTACATGTAGTGTGTAACATAGCTCTAAGTGAGTGAAAACATCCTGCAAAGTTTTAAATCTGAAAGTGCACCGTATATATAAAGTTATTGTCTCTCAAAAGTAAAAGTCAATTAAATGAAACGTTTGTAAAACGAATCCCAAGCCGTTTCATTGCGACGTCAAGACGAAACATTAGCATATTGCCCACCCACTTATTGCATGTGCAGACACCAGGAAAATTTTTTTTTTCAACAATAATACAGCAGTACAATCTTTTGTTGTGTTCCCGTCATTTTACTGACTGCTTGTCAAACCTCGGGGAGTTTAACACAGGATTCACAAAACGCTTGGTTTTAAAATATGGATCAATGCCCAGTTTATTTGGGTCAGCTTGCTCCTCTAAACCTCGACCTGTAAGTATGATTAATAATTGATATTTATATTTTCTAGCGATCATTCAAAATTTGTAGTTTTGTATGTTATGTTGTTTAACATACACCTTGGTCTGTATGTCTTCTGCTAACCAGCGAACTCACATTTCTGTAGTTCTGCTATTCATATGTGGGTCCAATATTGTCTAAAATTTGTTGATTAATGCAGCTTGTCTGTCTTATTACTTGGAGTAATGATCAAGGATGGAGCACAACTTTTGTTTACAAAGTATAATGCATTATCAGCTATTCATGTTTGTGCTCGGCTAATACGTTTAAAACATAGCTGTGGGCCCGGTTCACTTACAAAACTGTAAAACAGTTTTTTTTTTTTTTTTTCCTCTGCATTTTTATTATTACAATAAAGTGGATCTCTATCTGTATTGTAATCGGATGTTAAGATGCTAGTCCACGCTAACTAGTTGAAGTATTCACTCTGTAAACATTGTGTGATATAGCCATTTTTTACTTTGTTCTGGTGAAAAAGTCTGTATACACATCTAGCCTAAATGTTTATCTTATGTTTAGAGGTTTTCAGCTTCGCTTGGCATTCGGTGCACCTATATAAAGTATAACAGTGATGCTGCTATTACGTCTTATAAATAATGCAAACTAAGGTGACTGGTCCTGCTCCAGTGAGTTTCTGGTAGATTGACTACTTCAGACGTTTCATCGTCGTACTCAGGCTCGAATTGATACAGTAAAATCGACGCCACCTTTTCTGTCCATAAATTTTATACAATGTTTTGCGAATTGATAGCTGTCATTCAGTTATGTCTGTTATTCTGAATGTTTAGCATAGCTCTAATGTTTACGTGATTTTTTTTTTCAGAATTTATACACAATTTATAAAACAATGCGGGTGTGGGCAGGAGTGGAACACATGTTGCGAGAGCGGGTGGTAATGGTTAGAAATTAATTGGGATCGGGATTAGAAAACAGTCCTGTGCAGGGCTCTACTACTGACTCATAAAGACACTCTTTGCCGCCATCTAACGACGTAATAATGTAACATTCACTGAAGTCGAAATCACAATTACTTAACAGACCCTTTCTCAATACATACAGCATTTTATTTATATAAAACTAAATATTTATTGAATAATAATATTTAAATGAAAAATAATTGTTTGCACAATAGGAAATTAAATAAACACAAGCAAACAATTCAGTCAAAAGTACAAAAGCAGTGCTCTAGTTAGTACAGGATTTAAGTTAAATAAAAATATAAAGATATAAAACTAAACTTTGCCCTTTAGCTTTTCTCTGCAGGTACATGAGTGTTCAACGGTCGCTGATGGCCTGGAGTGTTATGTCACAGTTATGCTTAGTTATGCTTATTAACATGCAGGATTGTCAGATGACACTGTTTCAGGCATTGTCCCTCAGGCTTGTTGGATGCATATCTTTGTTTTAAATTTGTGTGTGTCTATGTGTTTTGCAGTACTGATGCCCCTTTTGGACTTATGCACAGTTCAGACTGATGCTGCAGTATCTTCTCATGCATTCTTTGGACCTTCAATCCAAACTGGGTAATGCATTGTCTCTTGCACACACTCTTTATTCATGTGTTTAAAATAGTCAGATCCAAAGATATCTTATTGACACAGAGGCGTTGCAGCATGTATGAATCTCTTTCACTGTGCCCTTTAGGCAGCCTCCTGCACTCTCAGAGTTAGTGTCCCTGTATGTGGGCCGCTGTCACAGCCTGTGGAAAGAGGCGGGACAGATGCTCTGGTTGGAGGAGAATGTCAGAAAAGTGCTAGAGAGGGTTGACAAACATGACCCTTATGTGGAGGACTGCCAAAACAAGTAAGAAACCAATAGACACGTGTTTTTGTTCCCCTTTTTTTTAAGTTTGTAGATTTGCATTTTCAGTATCAGATTACACTTTAATTGTAACTTATAATTCCATCTTCATCCTGAGAGTGACATGTCATGTTTACCAGGAGAATATGATAATGAATGTCTCTGTCTCCTTTGGCATCTGACATCATGGCTTTCACATATTGTACTCTGAATAATAATAATAATAATAATAAATATAGCTGCAAGCAGCAATTATGGGGCCAAGCACAAAAACGGCACAAGAAACCAGCCAACACGGCTGGGAGCATCAGACCAACTGCAACAGTGAACAATTAAAGACGTATTAAGATCATTTTAGGCATAAGAGCTGAAAAATTATCAAAAATGAGGATTTACTGGTTCATAACTTTCGACCAATAGGTGGCGCTGTGTCCAAATTGTTGTGGTATGGTCAGAGTGAGGTGACAATGACACTTCCAAAGTTTGGTGTCAATATGTCAAAGCACTGAAGAGATACAGCTTCAAGAGTCATTTTTGAATCATGCCTCAAATTCGTTGCTCTGGTATACAATAACGGTTTGACATATGGACTTGAAATCCATAACTTTTTGTCGGCATGGTCTGAAGATGACACGGTTCAATTTTGGTGAAAATCGGAGCAACGGTCTAGGAGGAGTTCGAAAAAGTAGGTTTTTAAAGAAAAACAATATGGCGGACAGGACGTTTAGCTGACTATGGCAAATTTGATATCTATGTTGTCAGCATAACCCAAAGAATCTACAGAGACCAGTTTCATTACAATTGGTTAATATAGACAAAAGTTATTAGCATTTTTGTAAATTTTGTTATAACTTTTGACCACAAGGCGGCGCTGGTCCGAAACTTCTCAGGCTCCTTCAGGGCATTGTCCTGATGACCCATACCAAGTTTTGTAAAGATACGTTAATGCGTTCGTAAAATACAGCATTTTAGCACAAAATTCAAAATGGCCGACGGCCAAAATGGCCGAATTGGGAAAATTGGATATCATTCGACTCGGCATGATTCCCCGAATCCAACGAGACCAAATTTATGATTTTTGGACAAACCCATCAGAAGTTATAAGCAAAAATACCCATTTTTCATATCTCCGCACCAGTAGGTGGTGCTGCGCCGAAACACTGCATGGTACCTCAGGTCATGCTTGTGATGACATGTACCAAGTTTGGTCTGAATACGATAAAGCGTTGCGGAGATACAGCCTTACTTCTGTTTTCGCAAGCACTACGTACAATTCGTTCGTTAGTTTTTCGAAAACGGTTTGAGGAATCAACTTGAATTCCATAACTTTTTGTCAGCATGGTCTGAAGATGATCTGATTCAATTTTCATGAAAATCGGAGTAACGGCCTAGGAGGAGTTCGAAAAAGTAAGTTTTTCAGAAAATTCAAAATGGCGGAAAAATCTTCATGACGGAAAATGACGTCATATGGTGCTTTCGATTCGTCTTGAGTCAAGGAATAAGAGGAAAAAGAATTGTGTTTCTAGCCCTTATGGTTCAAAAGTTATTAACATAAACATAAGTGCAACTTTGGACAGCTGGTGGCGCTAGAGGGATTGAGTTAGAGACTCCAAATTTGCTATGGACAAAGGTCAGACTGTCCTCTGACTGTGTGCCAAATTTCACAACTTTCCCGCAAGCGGTTCTATGGGCTGCCATAGACTTCAAGAGCGGAAGAAGAAGAAGAAGAATAATAAATAGCTGCAAGCAGCAATTACGGGGCCAAGCACAAAAATGGCACAAGAAGCCAGCCAACATGGCTGTGAGCATCAGACCAAATGCAACCGTGAGCAATTAAAGACCTATTAAGATCATTTAAGGCAAAAGAGCTGAAAAATGATAAAAAATGAGGATTTACTGGTTCATCACTTTCGACCAATAGGTGGCACTGTGACCAAATTAATGTGGTATGGTCAGAGTGAGGTGACAATGACACTTGCAAAGTTTGGTGTCAATATGTCAAAGCATTGCAGAGATACAGCTTCAAGAGTGTGTTTTGCATCATGCCTCAAATTCGTTGCTCCGGTATACGAAAAAGGTTTGACTTTTCAACTTGAAATCCATAACTTTTTGTCGGCATGGTCTGAAGACGATACGGTTAGATTTTGGTGAAAATCGGAGCAACGGTCTAGGAGGAGTTCGAAAAAGTAGGTTTTTAAATTAAAACAATATGGCAGACAGGAAGTTCAGCCGACTATGGCAAATTTGATACCTGTGTTCTCAGCATGACCCACGGAATCAACTGAGACCAGTTTTATTACAATGAGTTAAAATAGTCAAAAGTTATTAGCATTTTCGTAAATTTTGTTATAACTTTTGACCACAAGGTGGCGCTGGTTCAAAACTTCTCAGGCTCCTTCAGGGCATTGTCCTGATGACCCATACTGAGTTTCGTAAAGATACGCTAATGCGTTCGTAAAATACAGCATTTTACCACAAAATTCAAAATGGCCGATATGGGAAAATTGGATATCATTCGACTCAACATGATGCCCAGAATCTATCAAGACCAAATTTATGATTTTTGGTCAAACCCATCAGAAGTTATAAGCAAAAATAGCCATTTTTCATATCTCCGCACCAGTAGGTGGCGCTGTGCCGAAACACTGCATGGTACCTCAGGTCATGCTTGTGATGACATGTACCAAGTTTGGTCTGAATACGATAAAGCATTGCGTAAATACAGCCTTACATCTGTTTTCACAAGCACTACGTACAATTCGTTCATGAGTTTTTCGAAAACGGTTTGAGGAATCGACTTGAATTCCATAAATTTTTGTCAGCATGGTCTGAAGCTGATCTGATTCAATTTTCATGAAAATCTGAGTAACGGCCTAGGAGGAGTTCGAAAAAGTAAGTTTTTCAGAAAATTCAAAATGGCGGAAAAATTTTCATGATGGAAAATGACGTCATATGGTACAGTCGATTCGTCTTGAGCCAAGTAATCAGGGGAAAAAAGAATTTTGTTTCTAGCCCTTACGGTTCAAAAGTTATTAACATAAACATAAGTGCAAATTTGGACAGCTGGTGGCGCTAGAGGGATTGAGTTAGAGACTCCTAATTTGCTATGGACAAAGGTCAGACTGTCCTCTAACTGTGTGCCAAATTTCACAACTTTCCCGCAAGCGGTTCTATGGGCTGCCATAGACTTCAAGAGCGGAAGAAGAAGAATAATAAATATAGCTGCAAGCAGCAATTACGGGGCCAAGCACAAAAACGGCACAAGAAGCCAGCCAACATGGCCGTGAGCATCAGACCAACAGCAGCAGTGAGCAATTAGAAAAAAAAGTTATTAGCATTTTTGTCAAGTTTGTTATAACTTTTGAGCACGAGGTGGCGCTGGTCCGAAACTTCTCAGGCTGCTTCAGGGCATTGTCCTGATGACCCATACCAAATTAATGAATTTTGGTCAAACCCATCAGAAATTATAAGCAAAAATAGCCATTTTTCATATCTCCACTCCAGTAGGTGGCGCTGCGCCGAAACACTGTATGATGCCTCAGGTCATGCTTGTGATGACACGTACCAAGTTTGGTCTGAATATGTCAAAGCATTGTAGAGATACAGCTTCAAGAGTAATTTTTGCATCATCTCTCAAATTCTTTGCTCCGGTATACGAAAACGGTTTGACTTATCAACTTGAAATCCATAACTTTTTGTCGGCATGGTCTGAAGATGATACGGTTCAATTTTGGTGAAAATCGGAGCAAAGGTCTAGGAGGAGTTTGAAAAGTAGGTTTTTAAAGAAAAACAATATGGCGGAAAGGAAGTTCAGCTGAATATGGCAAATTTGATATCTATGTTCTCAGCATGACCCAAGGAATCTATTGAGACCAGTTTCATTACAATCGGTAGATATTATCAAAAGTTATTAGCATTTTTGTCAATTTTGTTATAACTTTTGACCACAAGGTGGTGCTGGTCCGAAACTTCTCAGGCTCCTTCAGGGCATTGTCCTGATGAACCATACCAAATTTATGAATTTTGGTCAAACCCATCAGAAGTTATAAGCAAAAACAGCCATTTTTCATATCTCCACTCCAGTAGGTGGCGCTGTGCTGAAACATTGTATGATGCCTCAGGTCATGCTTGTGATGACACATACCAAGTTTGGTCTGAATATGATAAAGCATTGCAGAGATACAGCTTCAAGAGTCATTTTTGCATCATGCCTCAAATTCGTTGCTCTGGTATACGAAAACGGTTTGACTTATCGACTTGAAATCCATAACTTTTTGTCAGCATGGTCTGAAGATGATACGGTTCGATTTTGGTGAAAATCGGAGCAACGGTCTAGGAGGAGTTCGAAAAAGTAGGTTTTTAAAGAAAAACAATATGGCGGACAGGAAGTTCAGCTGACTATGGAAAGTTTGATATCTTTGTTCTCAGCATGACCCAAGGAATCTACTGAAAACAGATTCATTACAATCGGTTAATATAGTCAAAAGTTATTAGCATTTTTGTAAATTTTGTTATAACTTTTGACCACAAGGTGGCGCTGGTCCTAAACTTGGTATGCTCCTTCAGGGCATTGTGCTGATGACCCATACCGAGTTTCATAACGATACGCTAATGCGTTCGTAAAATACAGCATTTTAGCACCAAATTTAAAATGGCCGACGGCCAAAATGTCCAATATGGGAAAATTGGATATCATTCGACTCGGCATGATTCCCCGAATCCAACGAGACCAAATTTATGATTTTTGGCCAAACCCATCAGAAGTTATAAGTAAAAATAGCCATTTTTCATATCTCCGCACCACTAGGTGGCGCTGCGCCGAAACGCTGCATGTTGCCTCAGGTCATGCTTGTGATGACAGTTACCAAGTTTGGTCTGAATACGATAAAGCGTTGCGGAGATACAGCCTTATGTCTATTTTCGCAAGCACTACGTACAATTCATTTGCGTGTTTTTCGAAAACGGTTTGAGAAATCAACTTGAATTCCATAACATTTTGTCGGCATGGTCTGAAGATGATCTGGTTCAATTTTCGTGAAAATTGGAGTAACGGCCTAGGAGGAGTTCGAAAAGTACGTTTTTCAGAAAATTCAAAATGGCGGAAAAATTTTCATGACGGAAAATGACGTCATATGGTGCAATCGATTCGTCTTGACCCAAGGAATCAGAGGAAAAAAGAATTTTGTTTCTAGCCCTTATGGTTCAAAAGTTATTAACATAAACATAAGTGCAACTTTGGACAGCTGATGGCGCTAGAGGGATTGAGTTAGAGACTCCAAATTTGCTATGGACAAAGGTCAGACTGTCCTCTAACTGTGTGCCAAATTTCACAACTTTCCCGCAAGCGGTTCTATGGGCTGCCATAGACTTCAAGAGCGGAAGAAGAAGCGGAAGAATAATAATAAGCGTACGGAACGCCAACAATAACAATAGGTGCCTAAGCACCTTCGGTGCTTGGCCCCTAATAAGCGTACGGAACGCCAACAATAACAATAGGTGCCTAAGCACCTTCGGTGCTTGGCCCCTAAATATAGCTGCAAGCAGCAATTACGGGGCCAAGCACAAAAACGGCACAAGAAGCCAGCCAACATGGCCGTGAGCATCAGACCAACAGCAGCAGTGAGCAATTAGAAAAAAGTTATTAGCATTTTTGTCAAGTTTGTTATAACTTTTGAGCACGAGGTGGCGCTGGTCCGAAACTTCTCAGGCTGCTTCAGGGCATTGTCCTGATGACCCATACCAAATTAATGAATTTTGGTCAAACCCATCAGAAGTTATAAGCAAAAATAGCCATTTTTCATATCTCCACTCCAGTAGGTGGCGCTGCGCCGAAACACTGTATGATGCCTCAGGTCATGCTTGTGATGACACGTACCAAGTTTGGTCTGAATATGTCAAAGCATTGTAGAGATACAGCTTCAAGAGTAATTTTTGCATCATCTCTCAAATTCTTTGCTCCGGTATACGAAAACGGTTTGACTTATCAACTTGAAATCCATAACTTTTTGTCGGCATGGTCTGAAGATGATACGGTTCAATTTTGGTGAAAATCGGAGCAAAGGTCTAGGAGGAGTTTGAAAAAGTAGGTTTTTAAAGAAAAACAATATGGCGGACAGGAAGTTCAGCTGAATATGGCAAATTTGATATCTATGTTCTCAGCATGACCCAAGGAATCTATTGAGACCAGTTTCATTACAATCGGTAGATATTATCAAAAGTTATTAGCATTTTTGTCAATTTTGTTATAACTTTTGACCACAAGGTGGTGCTGGTCCGAAACTTCTCAGGCTCCTTCAGGGCATTGTCCTGATGAACCATACCAAATTTATGAATTTTGGTCAAACCCATCAGAAGTTATAAGCAAAAACAGCCATTTTTCATATCTCCACTCCAGTAGGTGGCGCTGTGCTGAAACATTGTATGATGCCTCAGGTCATGCTTGTGATGACACATACCAAGTTTGGTCTGAATATGATAAAGCATTGCAGAGATACAGCTTCAAGAGTCATTTTTGCATCATGCCTCAAATTCGTTGCTCTGGTATACGAAAACGGTTTGACTTATCGACTTGAAATCCATAACTTTTTGTCAGCATGGTCTGAAGATGATACGGTTCGATTTTGGTGAAAATCGGAGCAACGGTCTAGGAGGAGTTCGAAAAAGTAGGTTTTTAAAGAAAAACAATATGGCGGACAGGAAGTTCAGCTGACTATGGAAAGTTTGATATCTATGTTCTCAGCATGACCCAAGGAATCTACTGAAAACAGTTTCATTACAATCGGTTAATATAGTCAAAAGTTATTAGCATTTTTGTAAATTTTGTTATAACTTTTGACCACAAGGTGGCGCTGGTCCTAAACTTGGTATGCTTCTTCAGGGCATTGTGCTGATGACCCATACCGAGTTTCATAACGATACGCTAATGCGTTCGTAAAATACAGCATTTTAGCACCAAATTTAAAATGGCCGACGGCCAAAATGTCCAATATGGGAAAATTGGATATCATTCGACTCGGCATGATTCCCCGAATCCAACGAGACCAAATTCATGATTTTTGGCCAAACCCATCAGAAGTTATAAGTAAAAATAGCCATTTTTCATATCTCCGCACCACTAGGTGGCGCTGCGCCGAAACGCTGCATGTTGCCTCAGGTCATGCTTGTGATGACAGTTACCAAGTTTGGTCTGAATACGATAAAGCGTTGCGGAGATACAGCCTTATGTCTATTTTCGCAAGCACTACGTACAATTCGTTTGCGTGTTTTTCGAAAACGGTTTGAGAAATCAACTTGAATTCCATAACATTTTGTCGGCATGGTCTGAAGATGATCTGGTTCAATTTTCGTGAAAATTGGAGTAACGGCCTAGGAGGAGTTCGAAAAAGTACGTTTTTCAGAAAATTCAAAATGGCGGAAAAATTTTCATGACGGAAAATGACGTCATATGGTGCATCGATTCGTCTTGACCCAAGGAATCAGAGGAAAAAAGAATTTTGTTTCTAGCCCTTATGGTTCAAAAGTTATTAACATAAACATAAGTGCAACTTTGGACAGCTGATGGCGCTAGAGGGATTGAGTTAGAGACTCCAAATTTGCTATGGACAAAGGTCAGACTGTCCTCTAACTGTGTGCCAAATTTCACAACTTTCCCGCAAGCGGTTCTATGGGCTGCCATAGACTTCAAGAGCGGAAGAAGAAGCGGAAGAATAATAATAAGCGTACGGAACGCCAACAATAACAATAGGTGCCTAAGCACCTTCGGTGCTTGGCCCCTAATAATAAAAAAAAAAAAAAAAGAACGCCAACAATAACAATAGGTGCCTCCGCACCTTCGGTGCTTGGCCCCTAAAAAATAAAAAAAAAAAGAACGCCAACAATAACAATAGGTGCCTCCGCACCTTCGGTGCTTGGCCCCTAATAATAATAAAAGTGTAGAGTGATAATGACATACAGAAACTACAAGTCCGATATGCACCCGTTACTAAAAGTTAAAGCCTCAAATGGGCAGCCGACACCTCTGTTGCTCAAGCTAAAAGTATGCTATGACACATTATTGGAATGCCATGTACAGGCAGACAGGGTCTCAAACTTCACATTTCCAACAATGAGGGTAGGCAGAGGAGTGGAGAGCAATGATCCAGGAAGAAGTATGGTACCTGGAGAAGAAAAGAAAAAGATTGAGGACTGTGGAGCTAGCATTCCAGGGAGCCTGCAAGCTTGTTGGGGAGAGAGACACCATGGCACCATCGGGAAAAGGAAAGGCTGTGGTTCCCCCAGGTTGTTCAGACAACCCTAAAGCCATATGAGGTTCAGTGGTCTGAGAAGGTGAAGAATATCATCCTGATCAAACTTATAGTCTCAGAAGGATGGCTCCATGCCTTTGAAAGAAATCGCAAAATACCCCAGACTTTTGCAACAATGTTGGGAGAAAGGATGGCTGTTCCCAGTTGAGGTTGGTTGTAGAGGATTCCCTACCCAGTCAGTGTGGAGAATGTTTACAGCCATTTGAATGATAGGAAAAGAGAAGACAGCAATTTGCAGTATGGGGGAGGCAGCAGAAAGAGCCTCTTACTGGCTAAGGAACCGTAAAGAAGAGCCAAAATGGAAGCCGGGAGGAGGAGATGAGCAGTGATTTGGCCACCACTGACAACCAACCAAGGGGCAGATGTTACGATTTAGGTGAAAGTTACGACACCCAGTGAAAGTTGGATACCATCTGATAACATCAACCTCTTCTGGCCAAGGCTACATTCACAGAAGGTGAATGTAGGAGGAGTATCGTTTAGATTTTTTTATTTACATAATTAATATGACATAAGATTAAAGATGAAATCCACTGTATAATGATAATAAAATATAAGAGTAATGTTCATAAAATGCATAAAAAAAATTATAATTTGTAATTTGCTATTTAAAAGGTAAAGTAAAAAGATATGTTTTTTGCTTACATTTTGTTTTGGGTGCCTCTCTTTTAATGCCTGAGTGAGAAACTTTGACAGGAAAAAGGTGGTGAGAATGTTGATGTTCTTCTGTGGGTCTTTACTTGACAGGAGGAAGCAAAGATACCAGAGTGCTCCTAGGAACATCCATAGACATGTGCTGATGTCTGAGATCAAGGCAGCAACAACTACTCTTCCTCTAGTAAGATCTCAGCTACATTTTCATACAGTGGCAGTAAGAATACAGTGATCAAAACCTGTTCTGTTTGACACCACATGTAATTGAGCCGTTGTTGATTTGGAGGGAATCCTCTGTAAACATTCATAGCATGTCACCAAGAGTCGTGTGTGTGTGTGGGTGTGTGTGTGTGTGTGTGTGTGTTGAAATCACAAAACTATTTAACTATCTTTAGCGATATAACAAGTTTTTAATCAATTAGCTCAAATCAGGGGTGAAATATATACAGTATATATAATAAATCATAACACGTTATGACTAATTATAATATAGATCACCCAAAGAGGGAATTATGCACATATATTGTGAATTAATTACAACAGATTATATTCGATTACATATATGATTAGTTTTAGTTTAATAGTTGTTTTAGAAAAAACTATCCTAGTTTGTCCAGCAAACCATCAGTTTTCTCATAGACTATTGTAAAATAAATTTTATTATCTGGCCACGAGAATAAATTCTTATCATAGCATCAAAGTGTAAAGCAACGTTGCAGAAACGAAACGTAGAAGTGACTTGGTTTTCTGAATGAGCAGCAGAGCAATCGAGCATGAATATAATGTATTTAATACAGTTGTGGCCAGAATTATTAGCCCCCTTCATAAATATGATCAAAGATGACTCTAAAAATAAATCTGCATTGTTTATCCTTTTGATCTTTAATTCATAAAATTAGCAAAAATCTAACCTTTCATTGAAGGAAAAGAATTGAAAGTGGGGGTAAAATAACATTAAGAAATAAATGTTTTTCTCCAAAACACGTTGCCCACAATTATTAGCACCCCTAGAATTTTTTTATGAGTAAAATATCTCTGAAGTATATTCCCATTCATATTTAAAAAAATTTTAGCTCACCGGGGTGATCATGAACATGACATTGTCCAGCCATGACTTCCTGTTCCACAGGAGTATAAACATGAGGAAACACAAAGGCCAAATTCCCTTAATCATTCATCACAATGAGAAAAAAAAAAACAAAGAATATAGTTCTGATGTGTAGCAAATGATTGTCGAGCTTCACAAAATAGAAAGTGGCTGTAAGAAAATAGCTGAAGCATTGAAAATCCCCATTTCCACTATCAGGGCAATAATTGAGAAGTTCCAATCAACTAAAGATGTTACAAATCTGACTGAAAGAAGACATGTGTCTAAATCATCCTAATGGGCAGTGAGGAGGAATGTTTAACTAATGCATTCTTCAGTACCCTTAAAATGTAAAGTTAATCATTAATTACTAGTGTGTTCATTAAGTAATGCTTAATTGTGAACAAGTTAATCATTAATTAATGCTCAACTAAAGCATTATTCTGGACCCTTAAAATAAAGTGTTACTAATAATTCTTACCAATAAGACACGGCCCACCTCAAATTTTTGATTTGATAATCCCACTCTCGAATGAAATTACTTGAATAGCCCTGATGTACAGAGTGAAAAGCAACGGTCCTAGTACTGAGCCTTGCGGTACTCCACACTGAACTTGTGATCGGTATGACATCTCTTCATTTACTGCCACAAACTGATAACGTTCAGATAAGTATGATTTGAACCATGCCAGTGCAATTCCACTAATGTCTACATAATTTCGAGTCTATTCAAAAGAATGTTGTGGTCGATAGTGTCAAACGCAGCTCAGATCCAGTAATACTAATAGAGAGATAAAACCATGATCTGATAAGAGCAAATAATTTGTAACTCTGAGAGCAGTCTCGGTACTATGGTATTGTCTAAATCCTGACTGGAAATCATCTGATACCATTTCTTTCTTAAAAAAAAAAAAAAAAAAAGGAACATAGAATCATGTGAAAAAGTTAGGACACCCTATTGAATTCCATGGTTCCCTTTATCAGGATATAATAAAAAAAAATCATCTAGTGCTTGGCAGGCCTTAAAGTTTGGAAAATAAAATCTCAGATGAACAGCAACAACACATGACATATCACACCATGTCATTATTTATTTAGCAAAAATAAAGCCAAGATGGAAAAAACATAGGTGACAAAGTTAGGACACCCTTTTTTTCACTTTTAGCAGCAATTACTTGAAGTAATCATTTTCTGTATGACTTTATCAGTCTCTCACATCATTCTAGAGGAATTTTGGTCCATTCTTCTTTACAATGTTGCTCCAGTTTTTTGAGGTTTGTGGACATTTGTCTATGCACAGCTCCATCTATCAGATTTTGAGTCGAGCTGAGGTCTGGACTTCAGTGGGCCATTGCAAAACCTTGATACTTTTCTTTTTCAGCCATTCTGGTGTAGATTTGCTGGTAATATTCAGATCATTGTCCAGTTGCATGATCCAGTTTTGGCCAAGTTTTAGCTGTCGGACGGATGATCTCTCATTTGACCTCTAGAATACTTTAGTATACAGAGGAGTTGATGGTCAACTCAATGACTGCAAGATGCCTTGGGCCCATTGCTACAAAACATACCTAAAATCATCAGCCCTATACCCGCATGCTTGACTGTTGGTATGAGGTGTTTGTGCTGATAAGCTTTTTTTCACCAAACTTGGCGCTGTGCAATATGGCCAAACGTCTCCAGTTTGGTCTCCTCTTTCCAAAGGACTTTATTCCAGAAGTCTTGTGGTTTGTTCAGAAGCAACTTGCAAAACTAAGCTGTGCTGCCATGTTTTTTAGAGACAATTTAGAGACAATTGAGAGACAAAAAAAAAATGTTTGTGCTTGTCTTTTATGGACAACCAAGCCAACACGCCTCCTTGGTTGAAACAGCCAATGGTAAGAAGTGCAGTCTTGGCAGGCAAACTTTTCCTTTGTCTTGTGGCTCGCTTTGCATAATTTATGAAGCCTCAGATCGGAGTGTATTTTCTCCAAAGTACCATTAAAAAAAGAACAATGCATTTTACAGTAATGTGACATACCTTGTTGAATGAGGCATAAAGAGAGCTTTACAGAGAAACCAAACTTGTCAGGTGGGAAAGGCATACAAGAGAAATTACAGTTTAAAGTCAAATTTTATCGTTAGAAATGACACTAGCACAACTACAGTCCTAGCTATACTTTTACAGTAGGGATACCTATATGCAATTTGAA
>NC_090227.1:17910641-18017404 GCF_024489055.1 Chanodichthys erythropterus
ACAAAAAGCACAACATTTTGTTTTTACTCTGGTGTATAACTCTTAATTGTATGTGCAACATTGACAGGCCTCTGGAGTCTGAGGCTGATTTGGGGCTTGGAGAAGTTTTGACATGCCCTGACATTTGTGCTTTTTTCAGTTGTTCATAAACATATAAATGACAAAAGTGTCATTACACTGTATTCAGCACAAACTAGGCTACAATAATATGTGAGGAACATGTTTGTACATTTTTGTATTTTTGACGGAATAATGTTTATGCGTGATTATTGAAAAAACAAAAAACTTAAGTCACTGAAATAAGGCCAAAAAAAGTATATTAAATCTGTGTTCACAAGACTTCTGGGGTATTGGAGGTTGTAGACTGGAGTTTTTGCTTCAGAATTATGTAAAAATTATGCTGCCTACTCCTTCATATAAAACGATATATTGATTTAGTTTTTGTAAGACACTTTTTGTCAAGAACCACAGTATGCGTGGAGGCGTGAATCATCATGAATAATGGGCCATTTACACCTGAGAAGACAAAAGAATCACATAATTGTAGTGATTTTTACTTTGTCCATTCAAGGACGCGAAGTAAAATAGGGATTGGTACTCACGTCACCGCTGATATTGTGATTTTTGGATCACATGTCTCTTAAGGTGTGGTTATGAGTACATCAGATGACCACTTCCCCCTTTTTCCCTAGTTCAGGGCACCAGTCAAGGTATTTTACCTTGGCAGTATGAGAACACTCTCAACAAGGGCTTTTGATTCATTTAGAATTTATGTAAAGTGGTCAGCTGATTTATTTGAAAGATTGGTGATATTGCTAACTTGTAGAGCCTTTTCTGTATTATCAGCAAAAGGAAGACACAAGTGTAATAAAATAAATTAACAAAAAGATAAACAAGAATAACACAACTACTAAATGAATACCATGAATGATAAAGGAATAAAGTGCATAAGATACATAGAATACAAGTGATTAAGTTGGGTGTGGCTATGGAAGAGTTACGTTATCTTATGGAAAGATAAACTGTTTCTCTGAAAGTAATAAGGTGGAGAACCTTATTATGCACCAAACAAATAAACGAGAGATTATTTGTTATTAACTAACATCAGCTATATAACATCTAATGGAAATTAGGAAATTATATACTGATAATATACAACAATGCCAAGGTCTCTGGAAAGAGGTTTGGTTAAGTGATATTTATGTTCCACTTGGTTGAGTCCGATGACGGTGACGTCTTCCACTGGTTGTGCTGGGTGACAATGCAGTGGGGAGAGGAGCCAGAATCTGTTTGAACAGTCTTGAACACGAAGCTCTGTGGGATACTGATCTCCTGGAGCACCAAAGGGTCCTAAAATCTGGAACACACAGATGAGGCCCTGGTGTAGGTGCAGAAGGTCCTTAATGATCTGGAACACGCAGACGAAGGTACCTTGAAGTGAAGGTTTGCTCTCCTGAGCTTAACATTGTTGCAGATGTCGTTACTGTCTCACTGGACGGAATGTCTGTTAATGTCTCACTCTTTACTGAGTTGAGACCCAGAACCGTGTATCTGTTGTGTCTCACCCGATGGGAAACTCAGAACGATCTATCTGTTAATGTCTATCCCCTTTGACGGACAGACTCAGAACAAGGAGTGTCTGTTGAAAGGGTACCTTTATCCCTTTCCGATAAGGAGGAGATTGCATTTAGGTGCTTCTCCATTCAAGTGCTGTGATTGGCTGCTGGCATCAGAGGGGACACACAAAGTGTGGCCCACCCTTCTTTCTACTGTGGAACTCATTTGCATAAAGCACAAAGTTGGAAGTCTTTACAGTGTCTTTAAAGTTTACCAATGCATTTCTCACTTTCCAAACCACCACCAGAATACCTTTGGCAATATTCTAAACAAATAGAGACTAAACATGATGAAAAAAGATTTAACTGTCATTCAATTTTACATTAACAGCTGTATTTGTATCAGATGTTGCACTACAAATGGCTGTCACTGAGAATACTTATTTCTGTGAATAAGTATGAAATGGATGTGTAGTTTGCATCAGTTCTAAGGTTTTCAAACATAGTTTTGAATCGATTTGGATGGATCTTTGTGATCTCTCTTTGTTTCACCATTTCTGCTAAGGTCCCGAGGAATTTTTATGGCAGTCTCTGGCCAACCTTAGGAAGTAGTGTCTAGATGGGTGAAGGGCAGTAACTGCCTGTGGACCAATGAGAAGCCTTGTCCTTCCCAGGCTTGGTAGGTCTTTTTCTTACCCTCTAAGAGAGGTCTGGATGTTGTCCTTCCATCTTTATCTGATGGCGTAGGTTTGTGTTAGTCCACCGAGATCCAATCAAAATGTAGCAAACCTTTGTCCACTGTTACGTGAAGAATGATACTGTGAAGAACACACTCCTTTTGGAGATCTGATCTGGTAGTCATAAATCATTGGATTAAGTCGTGAGGCCAAACAATGGGAAAGCTTTCCCGCCAACTTTGCACCCATGTTATTGGCTACCCCACCTCAAGGAGGTGTGTCGGCTTATCTGTCATAAAAGCAAAGATGCACAATTTCTTGTGTGTTCTCTCCCGATTGTCTCACGAGCATCTCATGCACGTTTTTCCCGGACCTCTCCGGTGACCACGCGCTGCCATCGCGCTCAGCTTCGGGATCGCCATCTTCCAGCGAAACTCACTCTCGTCCTCAGTTCAAACCTTCCCGCTGAACGGAGGAAGCCAACGAACTGCACCAGCGCTAACCTGAAATTCGACACACGCAACCGATGCAAGTATACTGCTGTTTCTCAATCTTAGATGATGAAACTGATTTCCGTGCTGGCTTAGGACTGGTTGTGAGTTTGCTACTTGCCTTCTCTCTTTCCTTCTCTACTTCTATTCTTGTACATAGGTGTGTATTTTCTTGTATATATATTTAGATGTATAACCTCTGTATTCGTAGTTTGCATATTAAAACGTTATTCATGCTCGATTGTTCTGTTTGTTCTTTCAGCTGAAAACCAAGTCACTTTAACGCTTTTCGATCGCTTTATGCTTTGATGCAAGTTATTTTCACGGCCAGAGAATAACTCTGCTTATAATATTCTGTGAGGGACTTAGTTTGCTGGACAAACGAACAGTTTCTCTAAATAATTATTAAACCAGAACTATATGTAATTGATTACAATTCGTTGTAATTGATTCACAATATAAGTTTAATTCCCCGTTGGGTCGATATATGAATCATAATTTATTCATAACCTTATGAATTATTATATTCATATTTCATAAATTAATAACCGCTACATTTCGTTACATATTTATTTGGTGGAGAATTTAAAGGCACGTTTTAAACTTGGTTTTTGGTAAAAGAGCAATGTAGAATAATTTGTGTATGACTTAATGTACATGCGCGCTTTATTCAGTGAGAAGACGCACGAGTCCTCTCTACGCACCGTTAACAAGCTGCTGTTTGTGTCTAAAAACACTGCAGGCCTAGCCTTGGTTGACCGTGAAATACACTGCAGTCTATTGATATTTCAAGCTCGTATCTGTGAAGGACGACAATCTTTGCAGTAAGTTACAGTTTTGAATATTAATTTCCGCTTAAATTAACGGATTGAATCGTATTCAATGCGTTTTGAAACGAGTATAGTGGCGAATATTCCCACTAAATCTCTTTTAAGGCCTTATTAGTAAATTGCCACTACTGAATCTGAATTATTTGTGTCGTCCAAAAATTCATAGTATAGCTGGCGCTCCTGGGTTACGCCGTTTGGCCTAGCTACCCAAACCCCGTATTCCCACTTACAAATCTAATCGGAGAGCAGTTCACCTGGTTTATCGATTGATGTGTAAAATTTGGAGCTATATCAACATTCTGATCCAATGTTGATTTGTAACCCGCGGCGAAGGAATCCCGCAAGCGTTACATATTCGCGTGCATTAAAGTTTGCACCAAAGGGACTGATTCCCAGAGTTGTGTACCCGTGAGTAAAACGGTACACATATATTTATGAAAGAATCCGCTGAGGTTCTATAGTTGTAATCGTGACCGTGCAGTTAAAACAGCGTAAGGGTCAGAACCCCACAAAGCGCTCGTTTTTATATCACGAATTAAAGAAAGGGGATGCAGTAACTCTGACCAGACGCCAGAGGGCAGTCTGCTCAGGTGTGCCACCCCTCCCTACTTATTGGTTGTGTGGACTCAGTGACGCCACCGCGTGGACGTTCTGAGTTAAAGCCGCTCCATACTTTGAACTGAAATTATCCCAAAATTATCTTTTGCTTCTCTATACTGCGGGGAGCTGTAAAAGTAATTTGCTTTTGGTGGCTATGCTTTCCAATCATTGTTGGAATGTGGTTTACTGATTTAAATTTAATTTAAACACGTTTAAATTTTTAATTTAAATTGTTTCCCTTCCAACAAGGGAATTCACTTTCTGAGAGTGCGCCCCCTGGTGGACACTACCAGATAAGTCAATTCTTTTTCCCTTGTATTCTTTTTCCTGTATTCACAGATCTACTCTATTTTATTTCAGTTTATTTATTTTATTTTTTTCTACTTTGTGTTATTTCATCCATTCCCTTTTTGTCTTTTCTCTCTCTTTCTCTCAGGTTATTTCTTTAGTTTTACTTTGGAAATTCATTCCCTTTTATTACTTAATGTTTTATTTTATTCACTCTTAGTTATGGGTCCTGATGTTATTGGCTGGCAATAATATTCACGCACACCCAAGCCTCCCTTATTTCATACACTTATTTTGAATTTAATTAAATAACATTTAATTCAATTTTAAAATTAAGTAGTGTCAATCAGTTGGCATTTTGCTATCAACAAGCAATTCTCTTTAGGAAAAATCTGCAAATAGGGAAGGCTTTCTCTTTTCTTTCTCCCATTCTGTTATTCTATGCACTCATTTAAATTTAATTGTTTAATTCAAATTTGAATCAAGTGCCTCTGAATTATCCTCTTTTTGCTTTTTCCCATCCTGTTATTTTATGCACTCATTTAAATTTAATTGAACAGAGTTTAATTCAAATTTGAATCAAGTGCATCTGATTTGTTTTTGTTTTATTTTATTTTCACTGTTGTTCTGCTTCCAGCTAGTTCATTTTAGACCCCTACTCTTTTATCCAACACACTTAATTATTTAAATTCTATTTAAACAAGATTTAAAATGAGTTTTAAATTTACAATTAAGTCGTGTTTACCTGACTGTTTGTGCACTTGCAGATAAGGCCCTTTAGCGCCCTGGGGTGAGCTGACGGTTGCTCCAGTGAGTTCCAGTGAGTGGAGCTACCTGGCCTGGCGGTTCTTTCACTGACTGTGTGTGAATCGGAGACACTCTGACCTCGTATCACGGGCAACACGCAAGGACATCAGCGAGTTGTGTATCAGGTACAGGGAGGCAACGAGCCAGATTGACAACAAACGGCAATTTTGTTTAATTTCCCTGCTCAGGCTTCTGCACGACAGAACCGCCCGTTTGGAGTAACTGCCCGTAAAGGGGACAGACTCTGAGTTTAGGGAAAACTCAATTTTGACCGGTCACTCGGGCCGTTGGCACAAATACCTTGCCAAAGTGCGCAATTGTGCTGGTGTTCCCTGTTTGAGAGGTTGCACCGTGGTACAAAGGGGACAGGTGGCCACGGACACCGCAGAAGAGTATTTGAACGTCAAGGAAAGGTGGCCTGCCATTGAGTTCTTATCTGGGCACCCATGATTCACCCAGGCCTAAATTAGTGACATACAGTCACTCCACCTAATTGAAAACCACAGAATATTACTTATTTTTCAATTATTCGGGTGCGGGCCAACCCTAATGCTCTCGATCCATACCATCCCTCTAGGTTTTATGACGCAACAGTGCACTCGCCTGACACCGTCATAAACCCAGAATAGGAATAGGAATAGGAAGTTTAAGTTTCACTTCTCCCCTCTAGCCCTTCTGTTTTAGTTTATTGCTATTCTATTTTTATTCCTTTCTATTTGTTTACTGCTCTATTTCTCATTTAATTGCAGCCACCCTGTTCTGTTTTGCTTCTCTACTGTGTTTGTTTCTTTCAGTTCATGTAAAAGCAGAGCCTGTGAGAGCCATCACGGAAAACTGAGTAATAGATAGACGACCGAGCAGCGAGAGTCATCAAAGGACTCTTAGGGCTACCGCCTGTCAAAATCTTTATTCAAATCCGGCACTCACCCACACAAATTGACCCACGTGGTCCTTTTGGCTACCGACAATTAAGTGTCTAGCCTACATTCCACAAACTGTCTGCACCAGTTAACTGGAACCAAACCAAAGAATTATAGAATCATGCATTATTATAAGTCGTTAGCCCTGCGCGTGCTTGCATTGGTTCTGTTTGTGCTGTCTTTCTCTCGCCAACAGCAAGGTAACGTATTCAGAGCAGCCAGCCCCAGCACCCATGGGGACGGACTCAAGACCGGGTTGGGCTCCCTGACCAGCACGATCCTGCCCAATGACGCTGTGGATCCCCAGCACCTAAGCAACGAGCAGCTGGACGACAACCTGAATCGACTAATGGCCCACGATCCAATGCCGAGCTACAAAGAGTGGGTGAGAGTCATCCGAGCCATCGCCCACAACCTCAAGCTCCAGGCGGAGGACGCCCGGAGGAATCAGGCCCAGATTCATCGTCACCACGATCAGCGACTCGTTGAGACCCAGGACCAGCGTTGGACAGCGGACGAATCCAAACCCGAGCTGCAGGAGGAGCTGCAAAGACTTCAAAAAGCCCTTGCAGAGCTCCACCTGGAGGTGGAGCATAGAAAACTGACTGGAAAACTCCAACACAGCGAAGCTCCCCTAGCCAAAGCAGAGACTAAGCTGAATGACAGACACACTAAAGCCCTGACCTGTGAAAATCATCTCAAACAGGCCCAGAAAGGAGTTATGACTCCGAAACAACAAAGAGAGTATGTGAATGAACTTGACACTGGTTACAGAGTACTGAAAAGTGGCATGGGAGGGGAAACACACATCACAGAGTTTCCCCTAACCAGTCAAGAAGCCCTAATTCCAAATGGGGTTGAAAGTCCACTGCCCAAAATGTCCAGCGGCCAAGAACCTTCGCCAGCAGCTGTCACATCCAACTGCCAGCACCTGCGACAGGTTCTGATCCAAAAGCTTTCTGACCCTGCATCAGATCAAGGGCTCCCTGCTGCCATGGACCTAAAATGGGGCAGACTGAAAAACCCATACACTTGCTACAGCCGACAGCAAATGGCTTGCTTTAGAGCACGTGGTCAGCCAGCGATGGAGGAAGATTTCATCTTCAATACTCTGCTTCTCCGAGAGCTGCACCCTGTGGTGAGTGATCACCTGGCAGCCTTGGCCTGCTCACGCAGTATGTCTACTCAGCAGCTGCAAAACTTGGTTGACGAAGCTCACTCCAAGCAGAACACGGCTCCTGAAAAGACTGTAGAAAATCAAACCAGCTACACAGTCTCCGATCACTGTCCAGAAACCTGTCCTTACCTTTTTGAAAGACTGAGAAATGAAGCTGAAAGACAAAATCAGACTCTCAAGTCACAAAGATGTGAGCTGAATGTGCAGTCGCACAGTCCAAATGAGGTCCACCTTGAACACACAGCTCCCACGCACCACACCATTGGTCGAGTGAGCCTGGCACCTCCGGTGTGTGTAGCGCAAATGGACACGTTTCCCTGTTTCATCCACAAAGACCTGCTAGACTGTTTTGAGCCCTTATTTAATGCCAGACCGCTGAAAATCTGGGCTCAAGTGTGTGAACTTCTGCCTTCCCAGTCACCCAGACCACCTGAGCCAGACGGTCAGGTCACAGAGGTCGCGGGAAATCTCCCAGCTAACCGCGGGAACCCCGGCTCAGAGCACAGTTCAAGTTCGCCACCCGGCGTACTTCAACTCATCATAGACTGTAACTCTCTCTGCTCCAAGGTCACGACAGACTCACAACTGAATGATGTAACTACAACAGACATTATTCTCACACTGTGGGCAGACAACTCAGCCTTCAGCCACACGCTGTTAAGTGCTCTCAGTGAAGGAACACCGGACCTCCCATTTGTCAACAAGCAAACACACTTTCCACTAGACTTTCGTCTGCCAACCATGATGACTGTCAAGGACATCTGCGTTTTGAACTTCAAATGGAATAACCGGCATTTAACCCATCACTTCTTGGTCCTTCCAGACCTCCTGATGCACTCTAATGCTCATACGGACAGTGCATATGAGTTGTTGTGGGCCCCGATGACTGTACAGCTTCCTGTTGTTCCTGTCAACACTGCCAACTTCCTGTCAGGATCAACATACAGGAAATTGTAGTACCACCTTACACCAAAGGGGGTGCTGTTTGGCTCCACGCACAGGAAACGGTAGTACCACCTTACACCAAAGGGGGTGCTGTTTGGCTCAACAGGCAATGTGGTCAAACCCTAAGCCACATGCTGGGCTCCTTCACACTGTCACCTGAAGGCGTGGAACTTGGACTTGCTCTAAAAGCCACACCGCTAACTGAAGTGTCACCCTACGTAGTTCACAGCTGGCTCAACGAATGCATGGTCACAGACATCAGCATTCCCAAAGCCCACCATCTAGAATGGATAATGGACCACGGCCCCTATGACTTTGAACGCAAGTTAACAGTCATTAACTTAATACCAGCTGCCATGGTCCCAGAAGGAAGCTTAAGCAACACAAGTTTCACAGCATCCTTCAAGAGCATCTCCATCACTTCCATCAAACTGGTACCCACAGAACAGGTGCACAGAACGGAGCTGATGGAGGACAAACACCTTGCAGTACCCACAGTCGCTAACCAGCCTGCCTGTGAAACTCAGGAAAGCGCTGCACCTCTGACAGCCAACCTGACAGCTAACACCACAACAGAGGAGCCCTTCCCAAGGTTTGAGCCTGAGGGCCAACAGATCCAGAAAGATGCAAGTGCGGTAAAGAATGATGCAGACTGTCAAAGACTCAGAAACGTCTTGCACAAATTCAAAGTGACATTTGACAAAGACCTTTTATGCTGTGTTCTCGCTAAACTTCACACAGTGCAAAGTGCAACACACCCAAATGCTCCTCCCACCTTAATCAGGCAGTACGAAGGTCACATCGCCCCACATGAACCAGTACAGGAGGTTGTTCATTCAACAGAAGGAAAAGGTGTTATCTGCCCATGCAACAGCACCTATTCAGTCCCTACCTGGTCCATTGTCAAACCAGACAGCAAGTGGCGACCCACCAGCGACTTCAGGAGGCTGAACCAGCAGGTGCCACTACCACGACGTGCCAGAAAGCACAAATCTGCACAGAGCGGAAATTCAGCTGCCTGCCAAAACTGCTATAACGGCACACCAGCGTTGACACTTGAGATCCTGGTACCCCAACAACAGCGACCAGCCTGTCACAGATACCTCAAAGAGAATGCGTGCCAAGGAATGCCCACGGCCTACGTCGATGGACGTTCCTACAACCATGAGGGCATCTTACAGGCAAGTGCAGGGGCACGATGGTTAAACAACCAACCCTGCCAACCACAGAACAGCAGGTGGGGTCCCCAGTCATATCAGTATGGTAAAGCAGCAGCGACCCTCAAAACCCTTCAAGTCTCCTCTGTCCATAACATCAGAGAACTCATGTGCACAGACTCACACTTTGCCAGACCTTGTTTCACATGCCATCTTCTGGGCTGGAAACAAACTGGTTTCAAGACTGAATGCAACAAGCAGGTGAAACATCAACACCTGTTCCAGACACGTGATCACCTCACCCAAGCATACGACACGATCACTTACGGGGAAAAGGTGAAAAGACGCTTAAAGCAACCAGGGCGTGACAAAGGCGTGAACGACCAAACTAATGCCCTTGCCAAGACTGGCACCCTGCATAACAAGCTATGGTCACACCCACCCCATTCACCCACCCTTAGTGTGACAACAACAACCCGCAGCCAGCGGACTGTTCCTGCAACATTTCCCGCCTCACTGCCACTGACAACCAAACTTGCCAACACTTCCATGCAAAATGTTGTGTACCACCACTCATACCCCTCCAACCTCCCGTTCACGGCACCTGGTCCCATGACCGACCACATGCTGCGTGTGGGAGTGAACTTTCTAAAATATGTCCCTGATGTCTTCACAGCGCCAAAGCTTGTACTGCCACAGGGCCAAAAGGGGGGTGAACTGATATACACTCACGACACACCATGTGCCAAACACCATGGCACCAGAACTATGGACGAGACATTAAAACAAGTGGCGCACTGGCCCAGCATGCAGCAAGATGTGGCAGAGCACGCCAGAGGATGTCAAGTTTACCGTCATGTCCAGACTGCAAACGCAAAGCACCGAGCTTCACTGCAAAACCGAGGAATCACATTTCCACGGTCAGTCGACCAGAAAGACTGGACGGTAAAACCTCCTCTGATGCTCATGGCCATCACAGACACCGTACAGGAGTCAACTCAGGTGTTCCCCACAGAACTACTGATGGCACGGCAGGTGCCACTGCCGTTGCATCTGTACCAACCAGGAGACTTGAGTCTCATCACAGCCTGCTCCCCTCATCAGCATCACAACAAGCTCCGCCTACAACTGAGAAAACAACTCGCCACACAGAGCCAAACCCTGCAAACCACCTGCAAATCCCGGAAAAGTATTGTGGCGATTCTCTATACTCACAGTTTCCTGCTGATCCAAATGGCGAACTCAAGGAAGCAACTGTTTACAGTCCTCCAGAATGACTTTGCCCAAAATCAGCTGGTTATAGCTCTGTTGACAGACCTGCTGCGAGAAATTAGCTTCTCTATGGACAGAGTGGCTATGAATAGGATTCCTCAGTATCCTACACAAACTGTGCTGGACTTTGCTACTGGCAGACCCAAAGACACAGTCAATGTCATGTGGCGGCAACGTAACACCCATGCCAAGAAACACACCTCAGTTGCGGTAGCCTACCACAACAGCAACCCACGGCTGTGCCCGGCTCCCCACTTTCGCAGGTGTAGTTTCACCAAAGACTTTCAGTCCTTCTGCCCAAACCAGCTCTTCCTCAGAAACCACACTGAAGGAATGGGCCGGTTGCAGCTTATGACCAGCGACACACGCTGCCCTGCCGAGGCCAAGCCTCACACCCCAGTCATCGGAACACAAGCCGAGATTGTGGGTGATCGACTGCTCGTCCACACCCCCACTCATGCTGCCACCCTAACCTACAATCAGCACAACACCGCCACTCGTGTCAGCCTGCCCAATCCAAGTAAGTGGATCCAGGTACCCCTGGGTTCCTTCCTTCACCGCAGCCATCTGGCGGTGCACTGTCTCTCAAGCAAAGAGGACCAGTCAGAACTGGAAATCCCATCTTCCCCCAGGGATCACCATCACACCTTAGATCCAGGAATGGAACTGAGGATTGACAAAGGGGGGTCCCAGCTAAGTGACAGTACTCTTATTGATGCAGCCCTCCAAGCACTCTCACGACTGCCTGTCCTGACCAGCTCACCTAAAACCCAAGCTTGGACTCCTGCCAACACAACCCGTTGCCTCTCCATGGCAATCAAGTACTCACTCGCCCTGGGCCTGGACTTCATCCTATCCCAAGGGATCAAAGGGATGCAAGAATCCATGGAAAGGTGCTTATCTGCTCTCCCTCAAGGACCAGTAGGAACCACCTGCTGCGTGACCATCCGGATCCATGTGCCATCAAACTTGGTTACCGTCCAACGAAGTCCGCACAGGAACTTCGTTGGCCGAAAGGGGGAATCTGTAGCGTATGCACACGTATCAGGATAATCAATAAACTTTGGAGTTTTCAGAACGCTTTTAACCTGATGAACTTTGTTTCTTAATCACTAAATCGGCTCCGAACTGTCTACTAAAGATGAGCCCACTTGACACCTTTGTGGCCCTCCGAGGTAACACAGCAGACCCAATTTCCTTGCTCTTAGGACATCAAAGGGGCCCCTCATGTGGACTACGGGCCAGATCCACATTCCAGCACCCACACACACTGGCACACACAAAAACACACACACAGACACACATACAGAAACACATAAACATACACTTTTAACTGCATATATATATATATATATATATATATATATATATATATATATATATATATATATATATATAACAACACTATGCTGAAATATATATTTCATATATTTTAGGGCATATGCATGTTTCCTAGTGTTTAAATGAGTGTATTTGTGCTAGTGTGCATTTTAATGATATAATTTTGTCTGTAAACCATAACTTCTCTCCTATGCCTTTCTGACCTATCGAGTTTGATCTCGTTTCAAAGCTCCGGACTCGAGCTATTCATTGAGACATGTCACCAAACGGACAAATGCATTTTTCTATGTGTTTAATGATACTGTGAAGAACACACTCCTTTTGGAGATCTGATCTGGTAGTCATAAATCATTGGATTAAGTTGTGAGGCCAAACAATGGGAAAGCTTTCCCGCCAACTTTGCACCCATGTTATTGGCTACCCCACCTCCAGGAGGTGTGTCGGCTTATCTGTCATAAAAGCAAAGACGCACAATTTCTTGTGTGTTCTCTCCCGATTGTCTCACGAGCATCTTGTGCACGTTTTTCCCGGACCTCTCCGGTGACCACGCGCTGCCATCACGCTCAGCTTCGGGATCGCCATCTTCCAGCGAAACTCACTCTCGTCCTCAGTTCAAACCTTCCCGCTGAACGGAGGAAGCCAACGAACTGCACCAGCGCTAACCTGAAATTCGACACACGCAACCGATGCAAGTATACTGCCGTTTCTCAATCTTAGATGATGAAACTGATTTCCGTGCTGGCTTAGGACTGGTTGTGAGTTTGCTACTTGCCTTCTCTCTTTCCTTCTCTACTTCTATTCTTGTACATAGGTGTGTATTTTCTTGTATATATATTTAGATGTATAACCTCTGTATTCGTAGTTTGCATATTAAAACGTTATTCATGCTCGATTGTTCTGTTTGTTCTTTCAGCTGAAAACCAAGTCACTTTAACGCTTTTCGATCGCTTTATGCTTTGATGCAAGTTATTTTCACGGCCAGAGAATAACTCTGCTTATAATATTCTGTGAGGGACTTAGTTTGCTGGACAAACGAACAGTTTCTCTAAATAATTATTAAACCAGAACTATATGTAATTGATTACAATTCGTTGTAATTGATTCACAATATAAGTTTAATTCCCTGTTGGGTCGATATATGAATCATAATTTATTCATAACCTTATGAATTATTATATTCATATTTCATCCATAAATTGATTAATAACCGCTACATTTCGTTACACCTTCTATAGTTTCAATTTATATATTACTTATGTCTCTATGACAAGAAATGGCAGAGTATTTTAAGTCTGTTTTGCTGCAATGTGAGAAAAATCCTGCAAAACGCGCTGGCGCGTTTTCGGACCTCAGGGAGTCAATGTGTTTTGTGTGCTTTTTTTGTTTCTTTCTCTGTTTCCTCTTTGGCTCCTCCTAGTCAATCTGCCTGGTAGGTAGCTGATTGCCCCCAGCTGTACCTGCTTACCAGTTAAGAGCGAGCTAGCATATTAAAGCAGAGCAGCAGCTACCAGAGTTTGAGAAAACGTTCCCCCAAGAGTTTTCTCCAGAGCGCTGTCTTTGTCAAGTCAAATTTATTTATATAGCACTTTTTACAATTGGTAATTGTTTCAAAGCAGCTTAACATATTAGAAGCACAGAAAAAAAAGAGAAGTGGTTAAAAATAAGCTGTACAAGCAAGCGTGGTAATGTGTAACATATACAAGATGGTGCTACATTAAGCCAATGTTGGCTGACTCCCAGGGGTGGAAAAAAACCCCTAGGAGAAAAACCCAGCGTGCTAACACTGGGAAAAAAGTCCTAGGAGGGAAAAAAAAACCCTTGGAAGATATATATAATATATGTAAATGGATATGGAGATTAAAATCTGAATTATACATTTTTATTATTGAGATTAAAAATAGATTATATATAAATATATGTAAGTGTATACAGGGATTAAAAATCTGAATTATAGATGCAGCCAGAACTGGATCTGTAGGCCCATTGTCTCCTGGGCTACGTTGTAGTCGGGTCCAGACACAGGTTCTCCATCTGATCTGGATACGGCCTGGATCCAGCACCCGGCAAACCTCAGGAAGCAGAGAGACTGATATTAGCGTAGATGCCATTCTTATTCTGATGTACAGGTATATCTAGTGTTATAGGAAATGTTCTCGGTTCCGGCCGACCTAATTATTGCAGCGTAACAATCCTTTAACGGATTCGAAAAATGTTAATGTATTGATAATGTGTTATGTGTATGCAAGAGCAAAGAGATGTGTTTTTAGTCTAGATTTGAACTGACAGAGTGTGTCTGCTTCCCGAACAATGCTAGGAAGATTGTTCCAGAGTTTAGGTGCTAAATAGGAAAAGAATTTGCCGCCTTCAGTTGATTTTGATATTCTGGGTATTATCAACTGGCCTGAATTCTGAGATCACAATAGACGTGAAGGTCTATAATGCACCAAGAGCTCACTTAGGTACTGGGGAGCTAAACCATTTAGAGCTTTATAAGTAAGTAGCAAGATTTTAAAATCTATACGATGTTTAATAGGGAGCCAATGTAATGTTGACAGAACTGGGCTAATATGGTCATACTTTCTGGTTCTAGTAAGAACTCTAGCTGCCGCATCTTGGACCAACTGTAGTCTGTTTAAAAGCCGAGCAGAACAACCACCCAGTAGAGCGTTACAGTAATCTAGTCTTGAGGTCATGAATGCATGAACCAACTGTTCCGCATTTGTCATTGAGAGCATGTGTCGTAATTTAGATATGTATTTTAGATGGAAGAAGGCGGTTTTACAGATACTGGAAACATGACTTTCAAATGAAAGATTGGTTTCAAAGAGCACACCCAGGTTCCTAACTGAGGACGAAGATTTAATGGAGCACCCGTCAAGTGTTAGAGAGTATTCAAGGTTTTTTCGTGAGGAAGTTTTTGGTCCAAAGATTAGGATATCAGTGTTTTCTGAATTTAATAATAAGAAATTTCTTGTCATCCAGTTTTTAATGTCAGCTATGCATTCTGTTAGTTTTGTGAATTTGTAGGTTTCGTCAGGGCGCGAGGAAATATAGAGCTGAGTATCGTCAGCGTATTAGTGAAAACTAACACCATGCTTCCTAATTATCTCTCCTAAGGGCAGCATGTACAGAGTGAAAAGTAACGGTCCTAGTACTGAGCCTTGTGGTACTCCATATTGAACTTGTGATCGATACGACATCTCTTCATTAACTACTACAGACTGATAACGGTCAGATAAGTAAGATTTGAACCATGCCAAAGCAATTCCACTAATGCCAATATAGTTTTCAAGTCTTTTTAGAAGAATGTTGTGATCGATAGTGTCAAAAGCAGCACTGAGATCTAATAACACTAATAGAGAAATACAGCCACGATCGGATGATAAGAGTAGATCGTTTGTAACTCTAACAAGAGCAGTCTCAGTACTATGGTATGTTCTAAATCCTGACTGGAAATCCTCACAGTTTCCATTTATTTCTAAAAAGGAGCACAGTTGTGTTGAAACTGCCTTTTCTAGTATCTTTGACAGAAAAGGTAGATTCGAGATTGGCCTGTAATTTACTAAATCTCTCGGATCTAGTTGAGGTTTTTTAATAAGAGGTTTAATAATAGCCTGCTTAAAAGTTTTTGGCACGTATCCTAGTGTTAAAGATGAATTAATTATATCAAGAAGTGGACCTATGACCTCTGGAAGCATTTCTTTCATTAGTTTAGTCGGCATTGGGTCTAACATACATGTTGTTGATTTTGATGATTTAATAAGTTTAGATAATTCTTCCTCTCCTATAGCGGCGAATGATTCTAGTTTTACCTCAGGGACACTACAGTGCACTGTCTGAAGCGAAACTGTAGACGGTTGCATGTTTTTAATTTTCTCTCTAATATTGTCAATCTTGCAAGTAAAGAAGTTCATAAAGTCATTACTGCTGTGCTCTTTGGAAACGTCAGCAGTTGAATCTCTGTTTCTAGTTAATTTAGCCACTGTGTCAAATAAATACCTAGGATTGTTTGTTTTCTATTAAGAGATTTGAAAAATAAGTAGATCTAGCATTTCTTATATACTCAATCATTTTTTTCTTTCCACGAAAGGTGAAAAACTTCTAGTTTTGTTTTCTTGCAACTACGTTCGGCTTTTCTCACAGCTCGTTTTAGAGCCCGAGTGTGCTCATCATACCACAGCGTTGGATTAGTTTCCTTAATCTTCTTTAGACGTAAAGGAGCGACTGCATCTAATGTGCTGGAAAAGAGAGAGCCAATAGTTTCTGTTGCAGCATCGAGTTCTTCTAAGTTGTCAGGTATACTAAGGCGATGAAACTGCTCGGGGAGATTATTTATAAAGCAATCTTTAGTGGTAGAAGTGATGGTTCTACCATATTTATGGCTGGGTGGTGGTTTTGTAGCCTTGGCTAACTGTAGTATACACGAGACTAAATAATGATCTGATATATCATCGCTCTGCTGTAGAATTTCAACAGCATCAATATCAATTCCATGCGACAGTATTAGATCTAGGGTATGATTACGACAATGAGTGGGTCCTGACACGTGTTGTCTAACTCCAATAGAATTTAAAATGTCTGCAAATGCCAATCCAAATGCGTCTTTATTATTATCTACATGGATATTAAAATCACCAACAACAAGGACTTTATCCGCAGCCAGTACTAACTCTGATAGAAAATCATCAAATTCTTTGATAAAGTCAGTATGGTGCCCTGGTGGCCTGTATACACTAGCCAGCACAAATGTCAACTTACATAATGTTACATAAAGCACCATCACTTCAAAGGAATTATAATTGAAATTCTTTTGAATGATTCTGAATATATTACTATAAATTACAGCAACACCTCCCCCTTTGCCTTTCTGTCGAGGATTGTGTCGATAATCATAACCTTGAGGACTAGACTTTTTAAAGTAATGTAATCGTCCGGTTTTAGCCAGGTTTCTGTCAAACACAGCACATCTAGATTATTGTCTGTGATAATATCGTTTACAATAAGTGCTTTTGAAGAAAGTAATGTAATATTTAACAACCCAAGCTTTATCATTTGTTTATCATTATTATGTCTATTTTTTAGTTGTTGAACATCAATTAAATGTTTACTATTAAATGGGTTTGGAAGTTTTTTGTTTTTATTAATTCGGGGTACAGACACAGTCTCTATGTGATAATATCTAGGTGCGAGAGTTTCTATGTGTTGGGAATTATCTGACTTCTGTAACGTGAGGCAGCTAGCAGACGGTCGGTTTAGCCAGTCTGTCTGCTTCCTGTCCTGGGCCCCAGTTTGTCATGTTTTAGTTCTAAGACTATGTGCCATATTACTAGAGAGAAGAGCAGCACCATCCCAGGACGGATGAATACCATCTCTTTTCAACAGGTCAGGTCTGCCCCAAAAGCTTTTCCAATTGTCTATGAAACCCATATTATTCTGTGGACACCACTTAGACAGCCAGCCATTGAGTGATGATAATCTGCTAACTATCTCATCACTCCGATGAACAGGAAGAGGGCCAGAACAAATTACTTCTCCTGACATTGTACTTGCGAGTTCACACACCTCTTTAATGTTAATTTTAGTGATCTCCGACTGGCAAAGTTGAACATCATTTGTGCCGACGTGAATAATAATTTTAGAGTATTTACGATTAGCATTAGCCAGCACTTTTAAATTTGCTTTGATGTCAGGTGCTCTGGCTCCCGGCAAACATGTGACTATGGTGGCTGGTGTCACTATTTTCACGTTCCGTGTAATAGAATCGCCAATTACTAGGGCACTTTCAACAGAATTCTCAGTGGGTGCGTCACTGAGTGGGGAGAACCTGTTTGATGTTCTTACTGGAACGGAAGAGTGGTGTTTTCCACGGCTAGGCCGCCTCACCGTTACCCAAGTGCCCTGCTGCGTGGGCTCTACAGCCGAAACCGAACAATGTACAGAGTTCACTAAGCTAGTCGCATCCAAAACAGTATCTGAGGCCCCTACGTTCTTACTATCCTCGATTAATGTTTGGATGCGTGTCTCTAATTCTGAGATTCTCTCTGTCAGCCTGACTATTTCCCTACATTTATGACATGTAAATCCCTCGTCGCTGACAGAGAGAGCTACACTAAACATGTTACGGACTGTGCAAAAGATGACCGAGGGAGAGGATGACATGACTCACCGTGTTTGTAGACTGATCCGATCCGAGTTACCACAGCTGTTTGATGAACGCGTTAAAAAAGGAGCGCGCAAGACTAATAACAAGTTAACCAGCGAGATCCAGCTGTTACAGCGATTTAGATTCAAAGATTACAAGCTAGCGACGTCAGATTAATGTGGTAGGCGATTATAATATAATCAAAAATCAATAAAAGAGAAAACTAAGCTATACAGAGACGCAAACACCAGCTGTTTGATGAACGCGTTTAAAAAGGAGCGCGCGAGACTGATTACAAGTTAACAAGCGAGATGTAAACGCGCTGTAACAGCGATTTAGATTCAAAGATTACAAGCTAGCAACGTCAGATTAATGTGGTAGGCAATAATAGTAATACAAGCAACAATGAATAAAAGTATGAGATTCAATAAAAGTAAGAGAAAACAAGGCTATACTGAGACGCAAACACCAGCAGCGAGGCAGACAGGAGCCTCCTTTGTCCTGCCTAACCTATTTTTGCACTCGCAATTTTTGGTTACTGAGCTGCTTAATATTCTACTCTGGTATTGTAGTGTTTTTTATTTTTATTTGTTTGTTGTGAGTTTCTCCAACACCTACTTTTGCAGTTTAAGTGTGGAGCTTTATACTACCCCTCACCTTTTATATGTTTTGTTCATCTTGTTTGGTTTATAGCTGCTGTTGTTAACATGAAGTTTAGCAGTTACTTTAATATTTATTTATTTGTGTTTGTTTGTTTGTTTGTTTTATTTGGAAGCTGTAGGGAGGTGGGCATCATTTTTGTTGAACCCCGTTTTCTCCTGTTTTGGAAGCGAGTTAGGGTACAGTTCTGTTCTTTTCTGTTCTTTGTTAGTTTAGTTAGATGTTTAAACTACTCAGATTGTTTTTTTGTTTATTATTTTGGCCTTGCCCACTTCTGAAGCTATTGCTTCCCTTTTCTTTTCTTTTTTTTTAATTTTATTACAAAACCTTTTGTATTTGTTCCACGAGCTGTGAAAAAAAAAAAACTTTTTGGTAACTTGTTGCTTTTGTAATGCTGTGGCAGGACTCAGAACAACGCTCTTTAAAATACTCTTTTTGTTGCGTCCACTTATGCCCCTAGACTTATGCGGGATGTAACAGCATGATGAGCTACTTTTAAAATGATAAACTCAATGAGATCTACCAACTAAACATTTGTGACCCGTCACTGAAACCAGGGACACAAGGCGGCAGCACAACTATCGAGCAAAATGAGAAAGAAGCGTTTTTTTTTTTGTTTTTTTTTTTAAATTGGTGATTTTCGGTTTTTTTGCAGAATCTGTTAGTTGGGATCACGAAGAAGCCTCTCCATGTTTGAGATGGCAGTATTGGTATATTTAAAAGCGTACATTTTCAGGTTTTTCTGAGATTCTAGCACGCAGTACGGGGCGTGTCATTGTTTGTGTGTATTTCCATACTGGATAGCCGGCTTTTGTTTCTTTTGTTATAGTCCCCGCCCTCCAAGGGAAGCATAGCTACTTATTGTGCACATTGCAGCAAAACAATTAAAATACTCCGTCATTTTTTTGTCATAAAAACATAAGTAATATATCAATTGAAACTATAGAATGTCTTCTTTTATTTGTGTACACTGAGTAAAAACAAAAAGGTGTGCTTTTTGTAAAATAAAGAAAACCAACATGATGCATGATCTCTTGTCTCCCTCTGAACGAAGTCCAATCTGATAGTTCTCAGAAAATGAACTGTAACTTAGTGAATACTAATCACAAAAAAATACACTTATGTCTAAAAAAAGTTGAAATTTTAAATCGTGTACGTCAAATCGAAAACAAACTTTCTGTGTTTATGTAATCTGTATGAAAAGAGAGCCATGTCAGAAGTCCGTGATTCAGCTCATTATCCGCTAATGTGGCCATGCCCACAGAGCCAGCGCTATTCAGAGGCAAATTCGGAGGCAATGCATGCATTCATCGTCTCAGTCGTGTATTTATTGTCTTGAAAAGTGTTTATCTGGATGTTAAAGCCATGGTTAGCAACCTGTAGTACCCCCTTTTCCACCAGCAAGAACCGGGTGCTAGTTCAGAGCTAGCGCTAGTGCCAGTTCGGAGTTGGTTCAACTGAAAAGCCTTCTAAGAACCGGTTTGCCTTTCCACGGGCTAGAGAGCAGCACAGAGCCAGGACTTAGGTCACTGTATACGTCTCATATTTCACAGCAAAGCTAGCGCTGCAGCACCAAACACAAACACACCAGGCTCATTTGAGATACATCGGCTTCCCGCAGACCGATCGGCGCATGACATCAACGCTCCGCGAGAACGATCCAAAAGCACAAGGAGTCGTAAGACCTACAATTGCTCCCACGGGTCCGCGTCACCCGCCGGATCAGGCCGCGCTGCTCCGATACATCTTGAACAAGCCTTCTATCAACAATCGCGGATGTTTCACTACTGTTGATGCTCATGGCTTTGTGAACCTACATCGGCATCCAAATATGGCTTGCCGTAATTTGTATATAGACGGAGATTACAATCGAGCTGCTATTAGCTCGATTAGCTTCTATTTCAAAATTGGCGGTCTCAAGTTTCTTGTTGGTCACGGTAACCCCGCCCCCAGCCCCTGACACAAGCGGTTCTTACTTCTAGCCCAGCAATGTTTTGGTGCTACTTACGAACCACTTTTCCTGGTTCGGAGCTGGTGCTTTGTGTGTCGAAAGACAAAGAACTGATTTGAATCTAGGCTCTGGCTCCGAACCAGCACTAAAACTGCCTTGGTGGAAAAGGGGTATAGAAGACATGCCGTTAGTTCCTGGTTCCTGTTCTTCTTTGGATGAATTTGTGGACTAAATGTGCACAGAGCGCCCTCTGGCTGCAAGTATGAATTGAAAACACAGAATCCAGCACTCATAGTCATTACAATAAATATTGAATAAATATTACTCCTCTGTATAGAAAATTGACATAAACATGAGAATCCATCAATGTTTCTCAAAATGTGCATGCTTTTAAGCTAAAAGCCTATATGAAATGTCATAGAGGTAACATAATTGTTCAGACACTTTGCATCACAGAAAACCATTACGTTATATTTTGAAGTATATAATACTATTATTTGAAATTGTAATATTTCACAGTATTGCTGTTTTTTCTGTATGTTTGATATACACCATCACAGAGGGTTTTTTCACAGCCTACCTGACTGAAAGGCCTCATTATTATGCAAGTCATTTCAGGTCATTATTATGTGATTCTTTTGTCTTCTCAGCTGAAAAAATTTCATTTCATGATTATAGTGACCAAAATGATCACGGTTATCACAGAATCCTGTTCAAAAAGTCCTAATGCTACACAATGAAATCAATTCACCAAGTTTTATGTAGAAAACCAGCAAATAACAAATAAAATTAGCATCAATATGTACTTTTTCTTTACATAAACATTAAAATAATATTAAAAATGATGGCCAGATTTTAAAAGAGTGTCTTGCAACATGTTATCTCCAAATCATTTTCAGCCTCTAAATCATTTTTATAAAAGTCAAAAAAGATAAATTACTTGCATTTACAATGCACATTATCCTTTATTATTAATAGTATGCGGTCCATGCAGCTTTACAGAGGGAAGCTTTACAGGGGGTATGGTTTATCTAAATGAGATGTAAATGAGCCCTATTGCCACTCCCAGCAGGTGAGAACAGGTGAGAACTGCAGAAACTTTAACCTTCAGGGGTCTGAGGCTGATTTGGGGCCTGGAGAAGTTTTGACATGCCCTGACATTTGTGCTTTTTTCAGTTGTTCATAAACGTATTAATGAAAAAAGTTTCATTACACTGTATTCAGCACAAACTAGGCTACAATAATATGTAAGGAACATGTAGACTAGAGTTTTTGCTTCAAAATTATGCAAAAATTATCATTCCTACTCCTTCATATAAAACAATAGTGAGATTTAATTTTTCTAAAACATCTTTGGTCAAGAAGCACAGTATGCGTGGAGGCGTGAATAATCATGAATAATGGGTGATTCTCACCTGAGAAGACAAAAGAATCGCATAAAAGAGCTCTAATGACCTGCATAAATAATGAGACCTTTCAGTCACATAAGCTGTGAAAAAACCCTCTGTTGATCATGTCTCAAGCTCATCATAATGTAAATCAAACATACAGAAAAAACAGCAATACTGTGAAATATTATTACAATTTAAAATAATGGTATTCTATTATTAAAATATACAAAGTCTCTGAACGGTTATGTTACCTCTATGGCATTCCATATAGGCTTTTAGCTTAAAAGCATGCACATTTGGAGAAATATTGATGGATTCTCATGTTTATGTCAATTTTCTATACAGAGGAGTATTTATTCATTATTTATTGTCGTCATTGTGAACGCTGGATATTGTGTTTACAATTCATACTTGCAGCCGGAGGGCGCTCTGTGCACTTTTAGTCCACAAATGCCAATGCTAAAGAACAATAGGCAATCCAGGAAATAACTGAACTAACAGAGGCCAGAGATCGCTAACTATGGCTATTCAAAACACTTTTCAAGACAATATAAACACGATTGAGACGATGAATGCATGTTTTGACTGAATTTGCCTCTGAATAGCGCTGACTCCAAGGGCGTGGCCGCATTAGCGGATAATGAGCTGAATCAAGGACTTCTGACATGGCTCTCTTTTCATAAAGATTACATAATAAGAAGGTTTGTTTTCGATTTGACTTACACGATTTAAAACCTGACATTTCAACGTTTCTTTAGACATGTCTAATTTTTTTGTGATTTAGTATTCACTAAGTTACAGTTCATTTTCTGAGAACTATCAGATTGGACTTCGTTCAGAGGGAGACGAGAGATCATGCATCATGTTAGTTTTCTTTATTTTACAAAAAGCACAACATTTTGTTTTTACTCTGGGTGTACACAAATAAAAGAAGACATTCTATATTATAAACCATTTTAATCTGTGGAATATCTTCTTTTATTTGTGTACACTCAGAGTAACAAAAACTAACATAATGCGTGATCTCTCGTCTCCCTCTGAACGAAGTCCAATCTGATAGTTCTTAGAAAATGAACTGTAACTTAGTGAATACTAATGACAAAAAAATTAGACTTATGTCTAAAAAACGTTTCAATGTCAGGTTTTAAATCGTGTAAGTCAATCGAAAACAAACATTCTGTGTTTATGTAATCTGTATGAAAAGAGAGCCATATCAGAAATCCGTGATTCAGCTCATTATCCGCTAATGCGGACACGCCCACAGAGCCAGCACTATTCAGATGCAAATTCTGGGTCAATGCATGCATTCATCGTCTCAATCGTGTATTTATTGTCTTGAAAAGTGTTTTGAATAGCCATAGTTAGCGATCTCTGGCCTCTGTTAGTTCAGTTATTTCCTGGATTGCCTATTCTTCTTTAGTGCTCAGGCATTTGTGGACTAAAGGTGTACAGAGCGCCCTCCGGCTGCAAGTATGAATTCAAAACACAGTATCCAGCACTCATAGTAATGACAATAAATCCTGAATAAATATTACTCCTCTGTATAGAAGATTGACAAACATATGAGAATCCATCAGTATTTCTCCAAATGTGCATGCTTTTATGCTAAAAGCCTATATGAAATGCCATAGAGGTAACATAATTGTTCAGACACTTTGCATCACAGAAATACATTATATTTTAAAGAATATAATAGAATACCATTATTTTAAATTGTAATAATATTTCACAGTATTGCTATTTTTTCTGTATGTTTGATTTATACCATGATGAGATTTGAGACATGATCAACAGAGGGTTTTTTCACAGCCTACCTGACTGAAAGAGCTCATTATTTATGCAGCTCATTAGAGCTCTTTGTGCAATTCTTTTGTCTTCTCAGGTGAGAATCATCCATTATTCATGATTATTCATACCTCCACGCATACTGTGTTTCTTGACCAAAGATGTTTTAGAAAATTTAAATCTCTCTATGGTTTTATATGAACAAGCAGGCAGCATCATTTTTACCTCGTTTTGAAGCAAAAACTCTAGTCTACAACTTCAAATACCCAGAAGTCTTGTGAACAAAGATTTAATATATATTTTTTGGCTTTATTTCAGTGACTTAAGTTTTTTGTTTTTTCAATAACCACGCATAAACGTTATTCCTTCAAAAACACAAACATGTACATACATGTTCCTCACATATTATTGTAGCCTAGTTTGTGCTGGATACAGTGTAATGGCACTTTTTCCATTAATAGGTTTATGAACAACTGAAAAAAGCACAAATGTCAGGGCATGTCAAAACTTCTACAAGGCCCCAAAAATCCTCAGACCCCTGAGGGTTAAAGGGGTTTTTCTCCTCCTTGAGCTTTTTTGAGTGCCTACCTACAAATGGCTACAACTTCTCTAAATATTATTCAACTCAAAATGCCCCAGAACCGACTTGTCCCTACTTTCCGTGACTGGTCACATTTTTTTATTAAAAAAAAAGCCAAAAACTTACCATTTCCATGCAGAGTGGGAGGCAGACTTTTTTTTTCACTATGTCCTTTTCTAAATGCATTTTTCTGATCTGCCAAACCAGTATTGCTGTTCCAAAGAAAGGAAACGTTGAGAGAGATTTTCAGACACTTAAAATACTTAAAAACTATGACGATTTTCCTGCAAGCGAGCTTAGAAGAACAAAAGTGAAAGAACTGAAATCTAAATTAATTGGTCAAGTTGTCAAGTTTTGACATGCCCTGACAATTGTGCTTTTTTCAGTTGCTTATAAACATATTTATGTCAAAAGTGTCATTACAGTGTATTCAGCACAAACTAGGCTACCATAATATGTGAGCAACATGTTTGTATTTTTGAGACAATAACGTTTATGCATGGTTATTGAAAAAATAAAAAAATTAAGTCACTGAAATAATGGCACAAAACAAATACTAAATGTGTCCACAGGACAAAGTTTTTTTTTTTTTTTTTTTTGCTTCAAATGATGTGAAAATAATCATGCCTACTCATTCACATAAAACAAGGAGGTAGTGACCCGCATAACGAGCCTTTCAGTCAGGTAGGCTATGTGAGAGAGAACTAAAGAATCTAAGAACAAAGAATATAGTTAACAATATAAAGGAGCCACATTTTGAATGAATGAGGGCATGTGCACATTTTGAGTGTACAGTTTACCTGGAAATAAATCATGTTCAAAGATATAAATGAACATCACTTACCTGGGATTCCAAGTTGTTTGGAGTTTCTATGCACTGGAGAGAAAAAGGAAAGAAAAAAAAAAAACTTTCCTGCTTCCAGTCAGTGATCTCACCATCATATTCATTCAGAATGTCCGATGTGGGCCAATGTCTGGTCACTATGATTCACAAATCTGTGAGATAAAAGTAAAAAAACCCTCTGTGAGCATGCTGATTCACATAGTGGCTAATTAATTTGCAATTGAATACATTGCTAACACATTTTATTTTAGTATTTATTACATATTTCAGTCGACTTCTTTCATCTCAGTATAACAATATAATTTGGGGAAAGCCTATATTTCATGTATACATATGTAAGCATCTGCGCCATTCATACAGAGACACACAGAACATGCATAATTTATATTTAAATGGTCTTTTTGCAGTTTAATATTCACAGACACTAGTCTGTATCACAGTTAGAATAAAGGATTTGAGAATACAGAACTTGCCATTCACAGTCCTTGACTTGATCTTCAAAATGGAACTGAAACTAGTTGAACTGAAACTCTTATACTGAGGTAATTTCTTTCATTATTCCTCACCGCGTATCAAAGCGATGAAAAGTACATAAATCTGACTTTAAAAAAAAAGTAAATAAAAGTAGATATTCTGTAGATTCAATTAATGTATTACTTTTGTCTGTATGACAAAAAATGACAGTATTTTAAGTCAATTTTTGCTGCTATGTGAAGAAAATCCAGCAAAATGTGCCGCCGCACTTCCCAAACCTTGAGTGTTAATTGTTCGCACTGTGTCATGCACACATTCTTGTGTTGATTTTATTTGTGTTAAGTTGGTTTATAAGTAGTACTTATCTATTAGATAACCATTTTCTAGCCATGGTAGTCTTGCACATGAAACTGATAAATGACATTATCAGATAAAAATCTGTCTAAAAACATCTGTGGCAAAATGGGTTTTAAATCAAATATGTAGTTTTTGTTTGATCTATTGCTTAATGGTTGAATACACCACCCCTCCCTCTCTCTCTTACAGGAAGTGACCACACAGCCAGGAATGGGTTTTGATCCTCTCCCTCCTATGGACTCCATTGTGTCTTATACCAGACCAGAAAGGTACCACCCAGATGTCCTCAAGTTCTCCACCTTACATGACACAGGTCTTATAATAGTGTTTTGATGAAGAAATATGCATGGGTTCATAACCTGTATGAACGACCAAAATTTTATTTTTTTCCAGTTTTTAAAATTATATATTACATATAAATATTTGGGCTTGATCTTGATTTTAAGAGAGAAAACCAAGAGTAGGTAACGTTGGTCCTGGAGAATTTAGCTCCAACCCTGAAGAAGAAAACAAAAACAAAAAAACTCACCTGCCTGTAGCTTTTGTAATCCTGAAGACATTGATTAGCTTGTTCAGGTGTGTTTGATTATGGTTGGAGCTAAACTCTGCAAGATAGTGGCTCTCCAGGACTGACGTCGCCTATCCTTGCACTAGACATGTGAAAAAGGGTCTGATACTTTCTGAATGCACTGTAGATTAGACATGGGCCGGTAAGAGATTTTGATATGATAACCTTAAGCAAAAATATCACGGCTTCACGGGATTGTGATAACGTCTCTAAAATGTGTTATTTTTAAATATCTAGGTAAAAAAATACTTTTTTTTCTATTGAACACAATCTATTTTATTTTTAAGCAACATACAGAATATTTGGAACAGTAGTAAACGTATGTCAGGTTTAATAATTAAATAAATAAAATAATTTAATTCTTCTTAACCCTCATGTTGTGTTCTTGTCATTTTGACCCAGAAAGGATTTTTCCATCCTCGAAAATGCTAGTTAATATTACTGCATTGGACTAAAACTTTCTGGCTTTTCTCACCCAGAGTCTTCCCAAACATTTTTTGTAATTTTCTGTGTTTTTTTTTTTTTTTTTTTTTTTTCTTTCCACATTGTAACAATTGTGATGTTCCCAGGCTAAAATTACCAGCCTACAAAAAAATTACTTATGAATCTCTCATGCTACATCATCACCAAATATTGGATTTAATCTTTTTGTCAACTTTTCTTTTAAATAGGACAGGTTTTATATTTCCTTTTGGAATTGATCAACATAGACCTTATTTATCTGAGCTTACCTTAGTTTTTGTGTAAAAAAAAAAAAAAAAAAAGTTATTTTGGATAATTTTGTCCATAATAAATAAAATGAAAAAAAAAAATAGGATATTTATCACACTAATGTGCTTTAATGTTTAACCATGAAATTTGTTTTGAATTGGTTTTATTTTGTACAAAATGTTGCAAAGTGAAAAAAAGAAAACAAACTTTTAATTAATAAAAAATGCAGTCACTTAAGTGAGGCAAGCATGTGATCAGCTAAAGACAAAAAATAAGGAACACTGGTATCTTGTTTTACTCCAAGCCACACATCAGACTATATATTTATATAATTACATTATAACCGTTGTGACTTGTTAATCGTACTAAGCCATATCACATTCTCACATCCATGCATTGTCAAAATTCATAAAGTTACCAGGCAACTGGAAGGTAACCGTTTCAGCGCCAACCGTTTTTATTGGTTTTGAAACTGACTTTTTTCAAACTGCGGTATACCTTGAAACTTGTAACCGGACCATGCCTAATGTAGATCAATATACACTCCATACCCCATAATGACAAAGCAACAACTAGATTTATGATAACTTTGCAAATTTATAAAAAAAAAAAAAATGAAATACTGAACTGAATTGAAATACATGCATACATTGAAATGCATAAATTATATTCTTAACAGCCTTGCTTACTAGTAAATAAAACATATCAGGTTTGAGCAAGAGGTTTTAATAAAAAAATAAAATAAAATAAATATAAAACAATTTTGATGTATTAAAATGTGTCTGTTTTCAGGCAGAACACGGGGGCCTCAAATGAAAGCACATTATCTTTGTTTTTCCGTTCACTGCTACCAAACTTCAATCTGCAGGTGAGTGAATGTGCCACAGTATGTCCAAGCACACAATTTTCTTCTTTTTAAAAATAAATAAACATATACAGTTAAGCTCAAAAGTTTACATACCCCTTGCAGAATATGCAAAAATATTAATCATTTTAACAAAATAAGAAGGATCATGAAAATTGCATGTTATTTTTTTTTATTTAGTACTGTGCTGAATAAAGTATTAAACAGATGTTTATATAAAGTCCACAAGATAAAAAAAAAAAGCAGAATTTATAAAAATTACTCTTAGATCAAAATCTCAATAATAGGTAGAATATTTGTAATTCCAGTCATCAGTTAAGAAACAGGCGCCACAATCCCTGTGATGTGTGGCAGCAGCAGCGCGGCCTCGGGAGAATGACCAAGCAGACACAGATCAAGTGTGGTACAAAGCATTCTCAGATTTATTCAGGAAGAAGTGTCATATTTATAGACATAGGTTAAACAATCTCCAGGATGGCTTGAGCATCCAATCATACGACTTAAGAATCAAACCTTACCATGTATGGCATTTCAAGAAAAATAATAACAAATAAGAAAATGTATGTGCGTAAATGTGTGTGTGTCTTCAACTTCTGGTTTTGTGTGAGAGTGTCAGTGTGTCCAAGGACTGCTACTTCTTGTTTTGTCTAGGTAGGTACATAAGCTGCACAATGGAAAAATCCCAAGACACAGAGAAAGTCAGAAAGTGAAGCCCAAGAAATAAGAAAATATTTAACAATTACCCAGTTCAAAAGTTGAAATACCCTTGATTCTTAATACTGTGTGTGGTTACCTGGATGATCCACAACTCTTTTTTTTTTTTTTTTTTTTTTTTTTTGTGATGGTTGTTCATGAGTCCCTTGTTTGTCCTGAGCAGTTAAAGTGAGCTCTGTTCTGTCAGAAAAATCCTTCAGGTCCTGCGTAATCTTTGATTTTCCAGCATCTTCTGCATATTTTAACCTTTTCCAGCAGTGCCTGTATGATTTTCAGATCCATCTTTTCACACTGAGGACAATTGAGGGACTCAAACACAACTATTAAAAAAGGTTAAAACATTCACTGATGCTCCAGAAGGAAATACGATGCATTAAGAGCCGGGGATGTAAACTTTTTGAATTGGATGAACAGGGTAAATTATACTTTTTTCTCTTCTGGTAAACATGCAAGAATCTTCTGTTGCTTCCAAAGGGCAGTGCTAAATGAAAAAATATGGTCTTTGTAGCAAAGTTCAAAGTTCTTAGGGAAGGAATAGGACAGGTGCTGACTGAGCTTAATTTCAGGTATTAAATCTCCAACAAACAAGTCTGTGTAAACGCACAACAACAAAACAAATCTCCACAGTAATGGCTTCACTCCAGTGTCAGGTGACTTTGGTAGTCCAGCGGTTCTCAGTCAGCAGTCCCTCTCTCTCTCACACACTCCTGCTTCTCCTGGCGTTTTATCCTGTCTCTGCTCCAATTACTGGAATGAGAAACAGGTGTTCACGATTTACATTTAACACACTCACTCACCATGCGTCTCCCTCCCGACTCTCTCTCCCGCTGCAGACTTCGTTGAACCATGCCCCCCTCGCCACAATCTTTAAACAAAATAAGAAAAACTTGCACATCATCATCTTGTTCAAAAGTTTTCACCCCATGGTTCTTAATGCATCATGTTTCCTTCTGGACCATCAATGAATGTTTGAACCTTTTGTAATAGTTGTGTTGGAGTCCCTCAATTGTCCTCAGTGTGAAAAGATGGATCTCAAAATCATATGGTCACTGCTGGAAAGGGTTCAAATATGCAAAAGAGGCTGGAAGAATTTGCAGGACTTGGAGAATTTTTCTGAAGAACAGAGGTCAGTTTAACTTCTCAGAACAAACAAGTGACTCATGAACAACCATCAAAAAACTTATTTAAACTTTTGAACTGGGTCATTTTTATAAATTCAGCCATTTTTTTTTATCTTGTGGACTTTGTGTAAACATCTGTTATGTGAAATACTTTATTCAGGACAGTACTAAATAAAAAAATAACATGCAATTTTCATGATCCTTCTTATTTTGTTCAAATGATTAACATTTTTCCATATTCTGCAAATATATATATTCGTTTTGATCAGCCCTGCAAAAAAAAAAAAAAAAAAATCTATGCAAGAGTGCACTTCTTAGTGCTTAAAGGGGGCATATTATGGCCCTTTTTACAAGATGTAATATAAATCTCTGGTGTCCCCAGAATGTGTCTGTGAAGTTTCAGCTCAAAATACCCCCCAGATCATTTATTATAGCTTGTCAAATTTGCCCCTATTTGGGGGTGAGCAAAAATGTGCTGTTTGTGTGTGTCCCTTTAAATGCAAATGAGCTGCGGCTCCCTGCCCGCCTGGGTGAAATCCTGGGTGAAATCAAGAGCTTTGCATACTCTTTTAAACAAAACAGGTGAATCTCACCCAGCCAATGTCAGAAATAACCAGTTGTGGAGAGCAACCTTACATGTTTGGTAAGTGTTTTCAGGATGAAACTAACTACATAGCTCTAAGTTAGTCTCTCTCATTATATAAAAATATTATTTATTATATTATATTTTATATATAATTTATTACAGGTGTAACGGTACATGTATTCCTCAGTCACAGGCAATCCACACTCCAAGTTAGTTCACTAGAGCAAAGAACTCTAGCATTTCACTAAAAGTATGCCTTATATTAGCTTATAAATTCATTATATTTAATTTACCTGTTAGTAATGTCTTAATTTGAGTAGCGATGATGATGATGAAGCAGCAGACAATGAAGAACAGATTAGGAGAAGCACATAATCTCTCAGACCACAGGCAGGAAACGACAGGTTTCTTACGGAAGTCTTTACGGAAGTAGAAGAAGAGTCTGTGGTTAAATAGCAGTATCAATATGGACATGAACAGTGGCTACGATCAAATCTCACGTCAGGTCTCATTTCGTGCACTCAAGTTTTTGAGTTAGCGTGAACTTGTGTGCAGCATAGTAAATCTGGTGGAAAATTTGTAATGACAGCATTTTGATCATTTAGATTATTTTCCCGACAAACAACCGAAGTTCATTAGTCTATCATAAACTGTTAAGATTAGAATGTCAAATTAAATTTAAATTAAATTAGAATAGATGGGTGTGTCATGAGGATTCACACATTGTCACATCACACACTTGCAGCGCTTCTGAGAAAAAATGAATAAAATTAAGTAGGCTATATAAAAGGTTATTTAAATTAAAATTAATTAGTACTACACAACATATTGTTACAGTAGGACCAGTCGGGAGACAGAAGATAGGTTAACAGGTAGTTTATTGAACACAAGCAGAGTATATGGATGACAACAGGTGAGTAAACAGATGCAAGTTTGTGACTGAAGAATGATATGGAGAATGACACTGTCCTTTTGTGGTTGCAGAATGACAATAGAGAATGATACTTGCTGAATGGAGTAGATGACTTCAAACAACACTTCACACCAGATCGAAGACGAGGAGAAGAGCTTGGGTACACGGAGTACAGGTAAGTAGCAAGAGGAGTCCTTGAGGTAAGCATTCAGGTAAGTCCTTTGATGCAAACGAGACCGGACAATGTGACTGTGTGTGTAAGTGTCTTAAGTAGTGCTGGTGATGAGCGTGCTGATGAGGGGCAGGTGACGGTGATTAGTATTCAGGGGATGGTGTGCGCTGTGATTGGAGGGTGCTGGAGCCTGGCGTGTCTGTGACAGTACCCCCCCAGGTAAATCCGTTGGATGCTGGGAGATCTGTCACGAAGTCAACTCCTAGGTGTGACCAGGGTCAGTTGGGAACGGGCAGAGGAAGAAGTTTGCCGGATAGTAAATGGCGTGGGCTCTTGGACATGGCACATTCCTTGCATCCCTGCATGTACCTTCTGACGTCGTAGGCCATATTGGGCCACCAGAAGCACTCTTTCAGCAGCGAGAGGGTTTCATTGACCCCCGGGTGGCCAGTGCCTAGTGAAGAGTGTGCAGAGTGGATCAGTGGAGTGCGCCATGCTTGGTTGATGTATTGCAAGCCCTGGGGGCAACCCGGCGGAGTGTTGGTGGACACATTGGAAGGAGGGAGAGTTTCTTGAGACCAGTTGATGGGACTGACGATCATTTGTTCAGGTAGGATAGACTCGGGTTCTTCAGTGTTTTCATCTGGAGCATGGATACGTGACAGGGCGTCAGCTTTGATATTTCTGGAGCGAGGACGGTAGGAAATGAAGTTAAAATGTGTGAAGAAGAGAGCCCACCAGGCTTGTCTAGGGTTGATCCTCTTGGCGGCTCGAAGGTACTCCAGGTTCTTGTGATCCGTTAGGACTACGAACGGGTGTCGGGCTCCCTCTAACCAATGTCTCCACTCCTCGAGGGCTAGCTTGACTGCTAGAAGTTCTCTGTTGCCGATGTCGTAATTCACCTCCGCCGGGTTGAGCTTGCAGGAGAAGGCGGCAAATGGATGGAGTCGTTGCTACTGCAACAATACCGCTCCAACTCCGGTGGTAGAGGCGTCAACTTCCACGACGAAGGCTTTGTCTAGGTCGGGATGCACCAGGAGTGGAGCTTGTTTCAAGGTGTTAAATGCTTCTGTGGCAGATGGAGTCCAGGACAGAGAATTGGGCTTATTGCGGAGGAGGCTTGTAAGTGGGCTGGTAATGGAACTGTAATTCTGGATGAATCTTCTGTAAAAGTTGGCGAAGCCGAGGAAACGCTGGAGCTCTTTGACGGTAGTGGGAGTTGGCCAGTTCTTGATAGCTGCAACCTTCCCCTCGTCCATTCGGATGCCACTGTGGTCGATGTTATAACCAAGGAATTGCACTGAGGACTGGTGGAATGAGCATTTTTCAGCCTTGAGGAAGAGCTGGAAGTCTCTCAGTCTCTGCAGGACCTCCGCAACGTGGTGTTGGTGATCGGCCATACTCCGGGAGTATATGAGAATGTCGTCTATGTACACCAGCACAAACTTGTGGAGGAACTCCCAGAGCACCTCGTGTGAACGCTCTAATCCGTTAACATGGGTGCGTAAAAAAATATGCAACGCATACGCAATGCAGACGGTTGCACATTGAAAGTGCGACGAAACGCATCCACCGAGTCCTGGAAGGGATCCGATTGACTCATGCTTGTGTTCCGCTGTTTTGGTCCGGTCTTCTGTTACAATAGGACCAGTTGGGAGACAGAAGATAGGTTAGCAGGTAGTTTATTGAACACAAGCAGAGTATATGGATGACAACAGGTGAGTAAACCGATGCAAGTTTGTGACTGAAGAATGATATGGAGAATGACACTGTCCTTTTGTGGTTGCAGAATGACAATGGAGAATGATACTTGCTGAATGGAGTAGATGACTTCAAACAACATTTCACACCAAATCGAAGACAAGGAGAAGAGCTTGGGTACACTGAGTACAGGTAAGTAGCAAGAGGAGTCCTTGAGGTAAGCATTCAGGTAAGTCCTTTGATGCAAACGAGACCGGACAATGTGACTGTGTGTGTAAGTGTCTTAAGTAGTGCTGGTGATGAGCGTGCTGATGAGGTGCAGGTGATGGTGATTAGTATTCAGGGGATGGTGTGCGCTGTGATTGGAGGGTGCTGGAGCCTGGCGTGTCCGTGACACACATATTTAATTTAAATAATTAACAGATTGTGCTCCTTTTTGTGACACTCTAATGCATTGTAGCCTGTTTTCTTTATATATTTATTTTATTAAATCCAAGTGATCACACAGGTGCCTTGCGCATGCAAACAACATCATTTCTAGCATTTAATAAATAATAAATAAAAAAACGTTTCCTCTTAATAATAAACATAATGAGTGCTATTGTTGTTTTCATTGATGTGCAACTTGTACATGTCTGTACATATCTAAATAAAATGTGTTTCAGGGTTTCATGACCCTTTAAGTTTCTTTTAAACCCAGCTAAGTAAGCCAAGTGCGACAGTGGCATGAAACCCAGACCTCCATGAGGCTCAGTCGGGGGCCCAATTCTCCTCTGGCCAAGTGAACGAACACTGTGAGATGCAGCTGCTTCATAAATCAGATTAGGTGTAGATGCCATTCCTCTCAATGTAACAAGTACATTGGATGTTATAGGATATGTTCCCAGTTCCGTTTGACCTAACTAATGCACCCTTAAGGTAATCCCTTAAGGTATATTGAATTCTAGAAATGTGATACTAGAAATGTGATACTGGTGTGAATGACTTAGCTCATGTAAACCTTACTATTCTTGAATTGAATGTGACGCTAATAATTTTAGCCAGTTACTACTTCTTAACAAGGATTTACTATTGTAATAGTAAATGTATCAGATTAAATTCCTACATAAGTAAAAGTATAAAGTATCCATAGCTGTAAAATGTGCATTAAAAGTATTTAAGAGTTTAATGTACAGGATTTTTTTAATCCTTTGACTCAAACCAGGTCTAACCAATAACTGAGGTCTAAACCAGGACTATACGGTTATCACAGAATCCTGTTCAAAAAGTTCTAATGTCAAAAAAGATAAATTACTGACATTTACAATGCACATTATCCTTTATTATTAATAGTATGCGGTCCGATTTTTCCCGTTGCGTCTGTCATTGCTGTGCAACCATGCAGCTTTACAGGGGGTATGGCTTATCTATATGAGATGTAAATGAGCCCTATTGTCACTCCCAGCAGGTGAGAACAGGCGAGAACTGAAAAATCTTTAGGTCATTTTCTGCCCTTTGAGCTTTTTTGAGTGCCTATCTTCAAATGGCCACAACTTCTCCAAATATTATCAGATTTCCATGTGTTACACATCGTTGAAAAGATTGGAGACTACACTTTCAGAATCTGTGAATAACTCAAAAAGCCCTAGAACCGATTTGTGTCCCTACTTTCCGTGTCTGGTCACAAATGTGATGGTGTGTTGTGTATTTTAGGTCAAAGAGATAGTTCTTTATTCTAGATTTAAATTGACAGAGTGTGTCTGCCTGTCGAACAGGACTAGAAAGACTGTTCCAGTGTTTGGGTGATAAATATTAAAAGTATCAACTGCCGTTAGCCGATTTTGATATTCTGCTTACCACAGTGGATATGAAAGACTATAAGGTGAAAGGAGCTCTTTCAAGTACTGAGTAGCTTAATCCATTCAGGGCTTTATAAGTAATCCGCAAGAGGTTCAAAATGTATATGATGTTTAATAAGGAGCCAATGCAGGGCTAATATGGTCATACTACCTGGTTCTAGTAAGAATTCTTAATTGCTGCTATTTTGATCAGCTGAAGTATATTTATTAAGCCTGCAGGGCAACCACTCAGAAAAGCATTACAATAATCTGGTCTTGAGGTCATAAATGCATGAATTAACTTTTCTGCATTTGCCATTGAGAGTATGTGTCTTAATTTAGAGATATTTTTAAGATGGAAAAATGCGGTTTTACAAATGTTAGGAAGATTGCGCGCCGTTGGCACGGGGTCATGTCAGTCATGTAGGACCCCCGCAGTTTTGAAAAGACAGAAATCGACCCCCGCACTTCTGGTAAAGACTGCTTCAATCAGTCACAATATATCATCTTTTAGCTTAGGATATTTTCTTTCAAATTAGACCATTTTCACGTTTCTGTGAGCTTTTGTTCGTAAATAATTAACTGTTTTGTCGCGGATGTGAACAGGAAATGTGCCCTCGAACGGAGAAACGCGATCTCCAAGCAATCGATCACAGCATGCTAACGTTTTAGGACAGGTTGATGGTATATAAATCATGCCCGAACATTAGCGTTTGTCAATCAAGCCAAACTATCCATTCAGAAACCGAGAAATTTGACACTTTAAGTAAGAAGCTGATCTCTCAGGCTGACGCGCGAGCTGGCTTGACTGAAGATTTCGTGAGGATTTATAGTTTATGGACTGTTTTGATTTTGGTAATTACATCTAGAAAGTTAAAAGCATTGATGGAATCTATAAAAGAGATATCTAAAAGCGAAACGGAAGTTATTGCCTCGACCGGCGACACAGGACGCAGGAGAGGAGACCTGCGTGTTTAATTGGTATGTGTAGCCTATACTGTAATACTGCATTTACAATGCTTATCAGTGGCGTGCACTTTGATCGCGAAAGTGAAAGTGCCCTTTGCGGTCGCATCGCGGTGCCCCCGCGTTCCCATTTCTCTCTATGTGAACCGTGAGCTCCAGTCCATTACAATTTAGGGCCCTGGTATACTTCATTTCCTGCGTTCCGCTCAGTCTCAGCGCGAGCCTTTCAAAGAAACTCCTTTGCCCATGAGCGCGGATTCGGTATGCACACGTGCACCATCCATGGTCTATGTTTCTCTTATCTAAGGGACCCTTGCCCTGAAAAACATTGAAGACTCCTGATATAGATGATTTAACAAGTTTAGACAATTCTTCCTCTCTTACAGTATCGCAAAGGATGAATAGAATTGTTCCTCAGGGGTCTATAGTGTTTGATGTGATATGGTAGTAGGTTATAATTTTCTCTCTGATTTGATCAATTTTGTAAGTAAAGAAATTTATAAAGTCATTACTTCTGTGCTGTTGGGAAATGTCTGCACCTGTTGATACTTTTTTTTTCGTTACTTTATCCGCTATATGAAATAAATACCTAGAGTTGTTTGTTTTCTTCTAAAAGAGTAAAATTAAGCAGATCTAGCAGTTTTTAAGAACTTTCTGTAGGAAAAAATACTATCCTTTCAACTGCGCTCCATTTTCCAGGCTGCTCTCTTGAAGGGTGCATTTTTGCTTGTTATACAGTGTCGGACTCCTTAATCTTCTTTAAGTGCAAAAGAGCAACTGTGTGCTAAGTGCTAGAAAGAGACAGTCCATATGTTTCTGTTGCAACATCAAGTTTTTCTGTGCAATCAGATATTCTGAGGTGCTGAAACAAATTTACAAAGCAATCTTTAGTGGTAGAAGTGATAGTACTACCATATTTGGAGTTGATTTTGTAGCCTTGGCTAAATGGAGTATACACAAGACTAGATATTGATTTGAGATAATCTCAAATAAGGTCATTGCTCTGCTGCAGAATTATAATGCAAAGTATGGACAGCACCAGATTTGCCAGTTCTTGCTGTAAAATGTTGCCCCGCTCTTCCACAAAGGCATTTGCAAGTTTTCAAACACGTCTGGTGCGACATATGGTTACACATGGTTTGCCACTGCAGGGACCATCAGCTGTCCTTTCTGTCTCCCTGTAGCACTGTCTCCCTGTAGCAGCGTCTTACATTACGGACATTGCAGTTTATTGCTCTGGTTATATATACATATGTTCTCATGCCTCCCTGCAGCAGGCCTATAACATGTTTATGGTGCCTTTGAGCCTTTTAGTAGACCACAGCTACTGAAAGAGCTTACAGTTGCCGACGGATATAAGTAGTTCTTTGAACAAGCATGAAAAACATTGTTTAAACCCTTTCCAATAAAGATCTGTAAAGCTTATTTGGATTTTACAAAATTATCGTTAAAATACAGTATCATCAAAAGGGAAGTTTCTTTTGTTTTTTTCTTTGCTGAGGAAATGTATATTCTTGTAGTGGTGCATGCTAGAAGAATATAGAGTTTTGTGTTTTCTACTGTCCTAAGAAATCCTATCAAGACTTCAACAAACATTTATTTTTAACACTAAAATACAGTATCTTCAAAGTCATGTAGTCTTTGAACTCTTTTTGCCTCTGGTTATGCAAGCTAAGTTTTTTTTTTATGCCATACTACTATGATCATCTTCATGAATTATGTGAAAAAGGCAAAGCATGATTTGCATCTGCTAAGGATTTTTTTTTTCCATGTTCAGAGGCCTGAAGACAGACAGGAAGTTGCCCGTGCTGGCCATGAATTGAACCAGGAAGTGAATAGACTCATGGTGGCCATGAGGGACATGTTGGCTAACATCCAGTTTCGTGAACCTCAGTGGGAGGACAACCATGACAGAGACGAGGAGGAATGGGACTGACCGATCAAAAAAAGTGAAGTTGAAGAATTAAAGAGGAACTGTTCTCTGCTTGCCCTATATATTAAAAGATCCAATTTATTCATACTACTTGACTAGTTCTTAATTATTCCACATCTCTTCTTTTATTATATGAAAAGACAGATGTTTTCATTAAGCCATGACTTGAGAAGCTTGTTTTTTAATAAATATTGTGGCTGGTATTTTCAAGCTTGAAAGCGTCATTTCTGAACCCACCATCATTTACACACAATATTTGTCTAATCTTTTAGATTTTTGTATTCTTAAATTGACATTAATTTCTTTTTCAAAAAAAATAAAAAATAAAGATTGATAAACATATCCACTTGTCTTAAATAGTTTCCTTGACAGTAGGCAGGACAGGAGACTTGACTGTAGACAGCAATGCCCCCCTAAAAAAAACCTGTGATTTAATTATGTATGTATATAGTCCGTTTTCTCTGAGTGTGTCAAAATCAAGTGCGCACTTAGCTCACGTGATTAGTTGATCCGGTGTTTTCTTGGTTCACAGCGAACTCCATCCATTTCTGCATGGGCTGTGAATCTTGCATTTGGGGATATAGTGGGCACCAGTTGCATATTATTTTCAGATTTGCATAGATTCCAACATTTTTGTGTAAAAATAACAGCATTTCATGAGATTTGTAATAAGCATTTGTAGACCTTTCACAGAAGCGTTTAAGGTCTAAAATAAAAAAGCTTAAGTGTTTATCTCTTCCAAGTGTAGAAATTAGGACAAAACTATTGTAATTTCCCTTTAGCATTAGGCTTATGAATCATTAATTTATTTTACATTGCATTTTTTTTACAATATATGGCTATTACCGTCATAGGAGGAATAATAATAATAATAAAAATGTACAACATTTTCTTCTGGGGGGCCATGACTCTGGACCCCCTAGAAGGATCAAGGTCCACCCTACACAGTTTCTCAACACTGGTTAAATTATATACATATCTCATCCGGTGTTGTGCCATATAATCAGATAATTCTCTGCTCTTTGGCCAACTGAGTTTTGGCTAGACACGTTAAAGCAATATCTGCTTTAATTTATCTCTTATCGTAGTTCACAAGTTGATTCATCATTATAAGATTTAGTAGGGGTGCCACCCAAAATATTTACTGACTCTAGTTGGCCACCCCATTAAAAAAAAATCTTGGAAGAAAAAAAAATCTGCCCTATTAGCATAGATCCCACCCAGAGTGAGACGTACATATAGTCCACCATGTTTATATCCGATGTAATGTTTGCGCCACATAAACATTACAAATATGCTGTTTTTGGATGCATCAATGAACATAATAGTTTTTATAGACACCCGGCATCTGAGCTGCTGATGACACAGTGGACTAATTTCATTTACACTGCTCAAAATAATTAAAGGAACACTTTGAAATCACATCAGATCTTAATGGGGAAAAATATTGTGCTAGATATCTATACTGATATGGACTGGGTAAATTGTTAGGAACAAAACGATGCCACATTGTTTGATAGAAATGAAAATTATCAACCTACAGAGGACTGAATTCAAAGACATCCCGAAAATCAAAGTAAAAAAATGATGCAGCAGGCTAGTCCATTTTGCTGAAATTTCATTGCAGCAACTCAAAATGGTACGCAGTAGTTTGTATGGCCCCCACGTGCTTGCATGCATGGCTGACAATGTCAGGACAGATAGAGGGATGACAGATACAGTCAGAGACAGATAAAGGGATGAAAGATACAGTCAGAGACAGATAGAGAGATGACAGATACAGTCAGAGACAGATAGAGGGATGACAGATACAGTCAGTGAAAGATAGAGGGATGACAGAGACAGATAGAGGGATGACAGATACAGTCAGAGACAGATAAAGAGATGACAGATACAGTCAGAGACAGATAGAGAGATGACAGATAAATTCAGAGACAGACAGAGGGATGACAGATACAGTCAGAGTCAGACAGAGAGATGACAGATACAATCAGAGACAGACAGAGGGATGACAGATACAGTCAGAGACAGATAGAGGGATGACAGATACAGTCAGAGACAGATAGAGGGATGACATACAGTCAGTGAAAGATAGAGGGATGACAGAGACAGATAGAGGGATGACAGATACAGTCAGAGACAGATAAAGGGATGACAGATACAGTCAGAGACAGATAGAGAGATGACAGATACAGTCAGAGATAGACAGAGGGATGACAGATACAGTCAGAGTCAGACAGAGAGATGACAGATACAATCAGAGACAGACAGAGGGATGACAGATACAGTCAGAGACAGATAGAGGGATGACAGATACAGTCAGAGACAGATAGAGGGATGACAGATACAGTCAGTGAAAGATAGAGGGATGACAGAGACAGATAGAGGGATGACCGATACAGTCAGAGACAGATAGAGGGATGACAGATACAGACAGAGACAGATAGAGAGATGACAGATACAGTCAGAGACAGATAGAGGGATGACAGATACAGTCAGTGAAAGATAGAGGGATGACAGAGACAGATAGAGGGATGACCGATACAGTCAGAGACAGATAGAGGGATGACAGATACAGACAGAGACAGATAGAGAGATGACAGATACAGTCAGAGACAGATAGAGGGATGACAGATACAGTCAGTGACAGATAGAGGGATGACAGATACAGTCAGAGACAGATAGAGAGATGACAGATACATTCAGATACAGATAGAGGTATGACAGATAGTCAGAGACAGAGGGATGACAGATACAAATAGAGGGATGACAGATACAGTCAGAGACAGATAGAGGGATGACAGAAACGGATAGAGAGATGACAGATACAGTCAGATACAGATAGAGGGATGACAGAGACAGAGGGATGACAGATACAGTCAGAGACAGAGGGGTGACAGATACAGATAGAGGGATGACAGATACAGATAGAGAGATGACAGATACAGTCAGAGACAGACAGGGTTGACAGATACAGTCAGTGACAGATAGAGGGATGACAGATACAGTCAGTGACAGATAGAGGGATGACAGATACAGTCAGTGACAGAGGGATGACAGATAGAGGGATGACAGATACAGTCAATGACAGACAGAGGGATGACAGATGCAGATAGAGGGATGACAGATACAGTCAGAGGCAGACAGAGACAGATAGAGGGTTGACAGAGACAGATATAGGGATGACAGATACAGTCAGAGACAGACAGAGGGATGACAGATGCAGTCAGAGACAGATAGAGGGATGACAGATACAGTCAGAGACAGATAGAGGGATGACAGATACAGTCAGAGACAGATAGAGGGATGACAGATACAGTCAGTGAAAGATAGAGGGATGACAGAGACAGATAGAGGGATGACAGATACAGTCAGAGACAGATAAAGGGATGACAGATACAGTCAGAGACAGATAGAGAGATGACAGATACAGTCAGAGACAGACAGAGGGATGACAGATACAGTCAGTGACAGATAGAGGGATGACAGATACAGTCAGAGACAGATAGAGGGATGACAGATACAGTCAGTGACAGATAGAGGGATGACAGATACAGTCAGAGACAGATAGAGGGATGACAGAAACAGATAGAGGGATGACAGATACAGTCAGTGACAGAGGGATGACAGATACAGTCAATGACAGACAGAGGGATGACAGATGCAGATAGAGGGATGACAGATACAGTCAGTGACAGATAGAGGGATGACAGATACAGTCAGAGGCAAACAGAAACAGATAGAGGGATGACAGAGACAGATAGAGGGATGACAGATACAGTCAGAGACAGATAGAGAGATGACAGATACAGTCAGAGACAGATAGAGGGATGACAGATACAGTCAGTGACAGATAGAGGGATGACAGATACAGTCAGAGACAGAGGGATGACAGAAACAGATAGAGGGATGACAGATACAGTCAGATACAGATAGAGGGATGACAGAGACAGATAGAGGGATGACAGATACAGTCAGAGACAGAGGGGTGACAGATACAGATAGAGGGATGACAGATACAGATAGAGAGATGACAGATACAGTCAGAGACAGACAGGGTTGACAGATACAGTCAGTGACAGATAGAGGGATGACAGATACAGTCAGTGACAGAGGGATGACAGATACAGTCAATGACAGACAGAGGGATGACAGATGCAGATAGAGGGTTGACAGAGACAGATAGAGGGATGACAGATACAGTCAGAGACAGACAGAGGGATGAGAGATACAGTCAGAGACAGACAGAGGGATGACAGATGCAGTCAGAGACAGATAGAGGGATGACAGTTACAGTCAGAGACAGATAGAGGGATGACAGATACAGTCAGAGACAGATAGAGAGATGACAGATACAGTCAGATACAGATAGAGGGATGACAGATACAGTCAGAGACAGAGGGATGACAGAAACAGATAGAGGGATGACAGATACAGTCAGATACAGATAGAGGGATGACAGAGACAGATAGAGGGATGACAGATACAGTCAGAGACAGAGGGGTGACAGATACAGATAGAGGGATGACAGATACAGATAGAGAGATGACAGATACAGTCAGAGACAGACAGGGTTGACAGATACAGTCAGTGACAGATAGAGGGATGACAGATACAGTCAGTGACAGAGGGATGACAGATACAGTGAATGACAGACAGAGGGATGACAGATGCAGATAGAGGGATGACAGATACAGTCAGTGACAGATAGAGGGATGACAGATACAGTCAGAGGCAGACAGAAACAGATAGAGGGATGACAGAGACAGATAGAGGGATGACAGATACAGTCAGAGACAGACAGAGGGATGACAGATACAGTCAGAGACAGACAGAGGGATGACAGATGCAGTCAGTGACAGATAGAGGGATGACAGATACAGTCAGAGACAGATAAAGGGATGACAGATACAGTCAGAGACAGATAGAGAGATGACAGATACAGTCAGAGTCAGACAGAGAGATGACAGATACAGTCAGAGACAGATAGAGAGATGACAGATACAGTCAGAGACAGATAGAGAGATGACAGATACATTCAGATACAGATAGAGGGATGACAGATACAGTCAGAGACAGATAGAGGGATGACAGATACAGTCAGTGAAAGATAGAGGGATGACAGAGACAGATAGAGGGATGACAGATACAGTCAGAGACAGATAGAGGGATGACAGATACAGACAGAGACAGATAGAGAGATGACAGATACAGTCAGAGACAGATAGAGGGATGACAGATACAGTCAGTGACAGATAGAGGGATGACAGATACAGTCAGAGACAGATAGAGAGATGACAGATACATTCAGATACAGATAGAGGGATGACAGATACAGTCAGAGACAGAGGGATGACAGATACAAATAGAGGGATGACAGATACAGTCAGAGACAGATAGAGGGATGACAGAAACAGATAGAGAGATGACAGATACAGTCAGATACAGATAGAGGGATGACAGAGACAGATAGAGGGATGACAGATACAGTCAGAGACAGAGGGGTGACAGATACAGATAGAGGGATGACAGATACAGATAGAGAGATGACAGATACAGTCAGAGACAGACAGGGTTGACCGATACAGTCAGTGACAGATAGAGGGATGACAGATACAGTCAGTGACAGATAGAGGGATGACAGATACAGTCAGTGACAGAGGGATGACAGATAGAGGGATGACAGATACAGTCAATGACAGACAGAGGGATGACAGATGCAGATAGAGGGATGACAGATACAGTCAGTGATAGATAGAGGGATGACAGATACAGTCAGAGGCAGACAGAGACAGATAGAGGGTTGACAGAGACAGATAGAGGGATGACAGATACAGTCAGAGACAGACAGAGGGATGACAGATACAGTCAGAGACAGACAGAGGGATGACAGATGCAGTCAGTGACAGAGGGATGACAGATAGAGGGATGACAGATACAGTCAGAGACAGATAAAGGGATGACAGATACAGTCAGAGACAGATAGAGAGATGACAGATACAGTCAGAGACAGACAGAGGGATGACAGATACAGTCAGAGTCAGACAGAGAGATGACAGATACAGTCAGAGACAGATAGAGGGATGACAGAGACAGATAGAGGGATGACAGATACAGTCAGAGACAGATAGAGGGATGACAGATACAGACAGAGACAGATAGATGACAGATACAGTCAGAGACAGATAGAGGGATGACAGATACAGTCACTGACAGATAGAGGGATGACAGATACAGTCAGTGACAGAGGGATGACAGATAGAGGGATGATAGATACAGTCAATGACAGATAGAGGGATGACAGAGACATATAGAGGGATGACAGATAAAGTCAGAGACAGATAGAGGGATGATAGATACAAAGACAGATAGAGGGATGACAGATACAATCAGAGACAGACAGAGGGATGACAGATACAGTCAGAGACAGATAGAGGGATGACAGAGACAGATAGAGGGATGACAGATACAGTCAGAGACAGATAGAGGGATGACAGATACAGACAGAGACAGATGGAGAGATGACAGATACAGTCAGAGACAGATAGAGGGATGACAGATACAGTCAGTGACAGATAGAGGGATGACAGATACAGTCAGTGACAGAGGGATGACAGATAGAGGGATGATAGATACAGTCAATGACAGATAGAGGGATGACAGACACATATAGAGGGATGACAGATAAAGTCAGAGACAGATAGAGGGATGATAGATACAGTCAAAGACAGATAGAGGGATGACAGATACAGTCAGAGACAGAGGGATGACAGAAACAGATAGAGGGATGACAGATACAGTCAGATACAGATAGAGGGATGACAGAGACAGTCAGAGACAGAGGGGTGACAGATACAGATAGAGGGATGACAGATACAGATAGAGAGATGACAGATACAGTCAGAGACAGACAGGGTTGACAGATACAGTCAGTGACAGATAGAGGGATGACAGATACAGTCAGTGACAGAGGGATGACAGATAGAGGGATGACAGATACAGTCAATGACAGACAGAGGGATGACAGATGCAGATAGAGGGATGACAGATACAGTCAGTGACAGATAGAGGGATGACAGATACAGTCAGAGGCAGACAGAAACAGATAGAGGGATGACAGAGACAGATAGAGGGATGACAGATACAGTCAGAGACAGACAGAGGGATGACAGATACAGTCAGAGACAGAAAGAGGGATGACAGATGCAGTCAGTGACATAGAGGGATGACAGATACAGTCAGAGACAGATAAAGGGATGACAGATACAGTCAGAGACAGATAGAGAGATGACAGATAGAGTCAGAGTCAGACAGAGAGATGACAGATACAGTCAGAGACAGATAGAGAGATGACAGATACAGTCAGAGACAGATAGAGAGATGACAGATACATTCAGATACAGATAGAGGGATGACAGATACAGTCAGAGACAGATAGAGGGATGACAGATACAGTCAGTGAAAGATAGAGGGATGACAGAGACAGATAGAGGGATGACAGATACAGTCAGAGACAGATAGAGGGATGACAGATACAGACAGAGACAGATAGAGAGATGACAGATACAGTCAGAGACAGATAGAGGGATGACAGATACAGTCAGTGACAGATAGAGGGATGACAGATACAGTCAGAGACAGATAGAGAGATGACAGATACATTCAGATACAGATAGAGGGATGACAGATACAGTCAGAGACAGAGGGATGACAGATACAAATAGAGGGATGACAGATACAGTCAGAGACAGATAGAGGGATGACAGAAACAGATAGAGAGATGACAGATACAGTCAGATACAGATAGAGGGATGACAGAGACAGATAGAGGGATGACAGATACAGTCAGAGACAGAGGGGTGACAGATACAGATAGAGGGATGACAGAGACAGATAGAGGGATGACAGATACAGTCAGAGACAGACAGAGGGATGACAGATACAGTCAGAGACAGACAGAGGGATGACAGATGCAGTCAGTGACAGATAGAGGGATGACAGATACAGTCAGAGACAGATAGAGGGATGACAGATACAGTCAGAGACAGATAGAGAGATGACAGATACAGTCAGTGACAGACAGAGGGATGACAGATACAGTCAGAGTCAGATAGAGGGATGACAGATACAGTCAGTGAAAGATAGAGGGATGACAGAGACAGATAGAGGGATGACAGATACAGTCAGAGACAGATAGAGGGATGACAGATACAGACAGAGACAGATAGAGAGATGACAGATACAGTCAGAGACAGATAGAGAGATGACAGATACAGTCAGAGACAGATAGAGGGATGACAGATACAGTCAGTGACAGATAGAGGGATGACAGATACAGTCAGAGACAGATAGAGGGATGACAGAAACAGATAGAGAGATGACAGATACAGTCAGATACAGATAGAGGGATGACAGAGACAGATAGAGGGATGACAGATACAGTCAGAGACAGAGGGATGACAGATACAAATAGAGGGATGACAAATACAGTCAGAGACAGATAGAGGGATGACAGATACAGTCAGTGACAGAGGGATGACAGATAGAGGGATGACAGATACAGTCAATGACATACAGAGGGATGACAGATGCAGATAGAGGGATGACAGATACAGTCAGTGACAGATAGAGGGATGACAGATACAGTCAGAGGCAGACAGAGAAAGATAGAGGGATGACAGAGACAGATAGAGGGATGACATATACAGTCAGAGACAGACAGAGGGATGACAGATACAGTCAGAGACAGACAGAGGGATGACAGATGCAGTCAGTGACAGATAGAGGGATGACAGATACAGTCAGAGACAGATAGAGGGATGACAGATACAGTCAGAGACAGATAGAGAGATGACAGATACAGTCAGTGACAGACAGAGGGATGACAGATACAGTCAGAGTCAGATAGAGGGATGACAGATACAGTCAGTGAAAGATAGAGGGATGACAGAGACAGATAGAGGGATGACAGATACAGTCAGAGACAGATAGAGGGATGACAGATACAGACAGAGACAGATAGAGAGATGACAGATACAGTCAGAGACAGATAGAGAGATGACAGATACAGTCAGAGACAGATAGAGGGATGACAGATACAGTCAGTGACAGATAGAGGGATGACAGATACAGTCAGAGACAGATAGAGGGATGACAGAAACAGATAGAGAGATGACAGATACAGTCAGATACAGATAGAGGGATGACAGAGACAGATAGAGGGATGACAGATACAGTCAGAGACAGAGGGGTGACAGATACAGATAGAGGGATGACAGATACAGTCAGAGACAGATAGAGAGATGACAGATACAGTCAGTGACAGACAGAGGGATGACAGATACAGTCAGAGTCAGACAGAGGGGTGACAGATACAGATAGAGGGATGACAGATACAAATAGAGGGATGACAGATACAGGCAGAGACAGATAGAGGGATGACAGAAACAGATAGAGAGATGACAGATACAGTCAGATACAGATAGAGGGATGACAGAGACAGATAGAGGGATGACAGATACAGTCAGAGACAGAGGGGTGACAGATACAGATAGAGGGATGACAGATACAGATAGAGAGATGACAGATACAGTCAGAGACAGACAGGGTTGACAGATACAGTCAGTGACAGATAGAGGGATGACAGATACAGTCAGTGACAGATAGAGGGATGACAGATACAGTCAGTGACAGAGGGATGACAGATAGAGGGATGACAGATACAGTCAATGACAGACAGAGGGATGACAGATACAAATAGAGGGATGACAGATACAGTCAGAGACAGATAGAGGGATGACAGAAACAGATAGAGAGATGACAGATACAGTCAGATACAGATAGAGGGATGACAGAGACAGATAGAGGGATGACAGATACAGTCAGTGACAGATAGAGGGATGACACATACAGTCAGATACAGATAGAGGGATGACAGAGACAGATAGAGGGATGACAGATACAGTCAGAGACAGAGGGGTGACAGATACAGATAGAGGGATGACAGATACAGATAGAGAGATGACAGATACAGTCAGAGACAGACAGGGTTGACAGATACAGTCAGTGACAGATAGAGGGATGACAGATACAGTCAGTGACAGATAGAGGGATGACAGATACAGTCAGTGACAGATAGAGGGATGACAGATACAGTCAGACAGATAGAGAGATGACAGATACATTCAGATACAGATAGACGGATGACAGATACAGTCAGAGACAGAGGGATGACAGATACAAATAGAGGGATGGCAGATACAGTCAGAGACAGATAGAGGGATGACAGAAACAGATAGAGAGATGACAGATACAGATAGAGGGATGACAGAGACGGATAGAGGGATGGCAGATACAGTCAGAGACAGAGGGGTGACAGATACAGATAGAGGGATGACAGATACAGATAGAGAGATGACAGATACAGTCAGAAACGGACAGGGTTGACAGATACAGTCAGTGACAGATAGAGGGATGACAGATACAGTCAGTGACAGATAGAGGGATGACAGATACAGTCAGTGACAGAGGGATGACAGATAGAGGGATGACAGATACAGTCAATGACAGACAGAGGGATGACAGATACAAATAGAGGGATGACAGATACAGTCAGAGACAGATAGAGGGATGACAGAAACAGATAGAGAGATGACAGATACAGTCAGATACAGATAGAGGGATGACAGAGACAGATAGAGGGATGACAGATACAGTCAGTGACAGATAGAGGGATGACACATACAGTCAGATACAGATAGAGGGATGACAGAGACAGATAGAGGGATGACAGATACAGTCAGAGACAGACAGGGTTGACAGATACAGTCAGTGACAGATAGAGGGATGACAGATACAGTCAGTGACAGATAGAGGGATGACAGATACAGTCAGTGACAGATAGAGGGATGACAGATACAGTCAGACAGATAGAGAGATGACAGATACATTCAGATACAGATAGAGGGATGACAGATACAGTCAGAGACAGAGGGATGACAGATACAGTCAGAGACAGATAGAGGGATGACAGATACAGTCAGAGACAGATAGAGGGATGACAGATACAGTCAGAGACAGATAGAGAGATGACAGATACAGTCAGAGACAGATAGAGGGATGACAGATACAGTCAGTGACAGATAGAGGGATGACACATACAGTCAGAGACAGATAGAGGGATGACAGAGACAGATAGAGGGATGACAGATACAGTCAGTGACAGACAGAGGGATGACAGATACAGTCAGAGTCAGACAGAGGGGTGACAGATACAGATAGAGGGATGTCAGATACAAATAGAGGGATGACAGATACAGTCAATGACAGACAGAGGGATGACAGATGCAGATAGAGACAGACAGGGTTGACAGATACAGTCAGTGACAGATAGAGGGATGACAGATACAGTCAGATACAGATAGAGGGATGACAGATACAGTCAGAGACAGAGGGGTGACAGATACAGATAGAGGGATGACAGATACAGATAGAGAGATGACAGATACAGTCAGAGACAGACAGGGTTGACAGATACAGTCAGTGACAGATAGAGGGATGACAGATACAGTCAGTGACAGATAGAGGGATGACAGATACAGTCAGTGACAGAGGGATGACAGATAGAGGGATGACAGATACAGTCAATGACAGACAGAGGGATGACAGATGCAGATAGAGGGATGACAGATACAGTCAGTGACAGATAGAGGGATGACAGATACAGTCAGAGGCAGACAGAGACAGATAGAGGGATGACAGAGACAGATAGAGGGATGACAGATACAGTCAGAGACAGACAGAGGGATGACAGATACAGTCAGAGACAGACAGAGGGATGACAGATGCAGTCAGTGACAGATAGAGGGATGACAGATGCAGTCAGAGACAGATAGAGGGATGACAGATACAGTCAATGACAGATAGAGGGATGACAGATACAGTCAGAGACAGACAGAGGGATGACAGATGCAGTCAGTGACAGATAGAGGGATGACAGATACAGTCAGTGACAGATAGAGGGATGACACATACAGTCAGAGACAGATAGAGGGATGACAGAGACAGATAGAGGGATGACAGATACAGTCAGTGACAGATAGAGGGATGACAGATACAGTCAGAGACAGATAGAGGGATGACAGAAACAGATAGAGGGATGACAGATACAGTCAGAGACAGACAGAGGGATGACAGATACAGTCAGAGACAGACAGAGGGATGACAGATGCAGTCAGAGACAGATAGAGGGATGACAGATACAGTCAATGACAGATAGAGGGATGACAGATACAGTCAGAGACAGACAGAGGGATGACAGATGCAGTCAGTGACAGATAGAGGGATGACAGATACAGTCAGTGACAGATAGAGGGATGACACATACAGTCAGAGACAGATAGAGGGATGACAGAGACAGATAGAGGGATGACAGATACAGTCAGTGACAGATAGAGGGATGACACATACAGTCAGATACAGATAGAGGGATGACAGAGACAGATAGAGGGATGACAGATACAGTCAGAGACAGAGGGGTGACAGATACAGATAGAGAGATGACAGATACAGTCAGAGACAGACAGGGTTGACAGATACAGTCAGTGACAGATAGAGGGATGACAGATACAGTCAGTGACAGATAGAGGGATGACACATACAGTCAGAGACAGATAGAGGGATGACAGATACAGTCAGTGACAGATAGAGGGATGACAGATACAGTCAGTGACAGAGGGATGACAGATAGAGGGATGATAGATACAGTCAATGACAGATAGAGGGATGACAGATACAGTCAGAGACAGACAGAGGGATGACAGATGCAGTCAGTGACAGATAGAGGGATGACAGATACAGTCAGTGACAGATAGAGGGATGACACATACAGTCAGAGACAGATAGAGGGATGACAGAGACAGATAGAGGGATGACAGATACAGTCAGAGACAGATAGAGGGATGACAGAAACAGATAGAGAGATGACAGATACAGTCAGATACAGATAGAGGGATGACAGATACAGTCAGAGACAGAGGGGTGACAGATACAGATAGAGGGATGACAGATACAGATAGAGAGATGACAGATACAGTCAGAGACAGACAGGGTTGACAGATACAGTCAGTGACAGATACAGTCAGTGACAGATAGAGGGATGACAGATACAGTCAGTGACAGATAGAGGGATGACAGATGCAGTCAGTGACAGATAGAGGGATGACAGATACAGTCAGAGACAGATAAAGGGATGACAGATACAGTCAGAGACAGATAGAGGGATGACAGATACAGTCAGAGACAGATAGAGAGATGACAGATAGAGTCAGAGTCAGACAGAGAGATGACAGATACAGTCAGAGACAGATAGAGGGATGACAGAGACAGATAGAGGGATGACAGATACAGTCAGAGACAGATAGAGGGATGACAGATACAGACAGAGACAGATAGAGAGATGACAGATACAGTCAGAGACAGATAGAGGGATGACAGATACAGTCAGTGACAGATAGAGGGATGACAGATACAGTCAGTGACAGAGGGATGACAGATAGAGGGATGATAGATACAGTCAATGACAGATAGAGGGATGACAGATACAGTCAGAGACAGACAGAGGGATGACAGATGCAGTCAGTGACAGATAGAGGGATGACAGATACAGTCAGAGACAGATAAAGGGATGACAGATACAGTCAGAGACAGATAGAGAGATGACAGATAGAGTCAGAGTCAGACAGAGAGATGACAGATACAGTCAGAGACAGATAGAGAGATGACAGATAGAGTCAGAGTCAGACAGAGAGATGACAGATACAGTCAGAGACAGATAGAGAGATGACAGATACAGTCAGAGACAGATAGAGGGATGACAGATACAGTCAGTGACAGATAGAGGGATGACACATACAGTCAGAGACAGATAGAGGGATGACAGAGACAGATAGAGGGATGACAGATACAGTCAGAGACAGATAGAGGGATGACAGAAACAGATAGAGAGATGACAGATACAGTCAGATACAGATAGAGGGATGACAGATACAGTCAGAGACAGAGGGGTGACAGATACAGATAGAGGGATGACAGATACAGATAGAGAGATGACAGATACAGTCAGAGACAGACAGGGTTGACAGATACAGTCAGTGACAGATACAGTCAGTGACAGATAGAGGGATGACAGATACAGTCAGTGACAGATAGAGGGATGACAGATGCAGTCAGTGACAGATAGAGGGATGACAGATACAGTCAGAGACAGATAAAGGGATGACAGATACAGTCAGAGACAGATAGAGGGATGACAGATACAGTCAGAGACAGATAGAGAGATGACAGATAGAGTCAGAGTCAGACAGAGAGATGACAGATACAGTCAGAGACAGATAGAGGGATGACAGAGACAGATAGAGGGATGACAGATACAGTCAGAGACAGATAGAGGGATGACAGATACAGACAGAGACAGATAGAGAGATGACAGATACAGTCAGAGACAGATAGAGGGATGATAGATACAGTCAGTGACAGATAGAGGGATGACAGATACAGTCAGTGACAGAGGGATGACAGATAGAGGGATGATAGATACAGTCAATGACAGATAGAGGGATGACAGATACAGTCAGAGACAGACAGAGGGATGACAGATGCAGTCAGTGACAGATAGAGGGATGACAGATACAGTCAGAGACAGATAAAGGGATGACAGATACAGTCAGAGACAGATAGAGAGATGACAGATAGAGTCAGAGTCAGACAGAGAGATGACAGATACAGTCAGAGACAGATAGAGAGATGACAGATAGAGTCAGAGTCAGACAGAGAGATGACAGATACAGTCAGAGACAGATAGAGAGATGACAGATACAGTCAGAGACAGATAGAGGGATGACAGATACAGTCAGTGACAGATAGAGGGATGACACATACAGTCAGAGACAGATAGAGGGATGACAGAGACAGATAGAGGGATGACAGATACAGTCAGAGACAGATAGAGGGATGACAGAAACAGATAGAGAGATGACAGATACAGTCAGATACAGATAGAGGGATGACAGATACAGTCAGAGACAGAGGGGTGACAGATACAGATAGAGGGATGACAGATACAGATAGAGAGATGACAGATACAGTCAGAGACAGACAGGGTTGACAGATACAGTCAGTGACAGATACAGTCAGTGACAGATAGAGGGATGACAGATACAGTCAGTGACAGAGGGATGACAGATAGAGGGATGACAGATACAGTCAATGACAGACAGAGGGATGACAGATGCAGATAGAGGGATGACAGATACAGTCAGTGACAGATAGAGGGATGACAGATACAGTCAGAGGCAGACAGAGACAGATAGAGGGTTGACAGAGACAGATAGAGGGATGACAGATACAGTCAGAGACAGACAGAGGGATGACAGATACAGTCAGAGACAGACAGAGGGATGACAGATGCAGTCAGTGACAGATAGAGGGATGACAGATACAGTCAGAGACAGATAAAGGGATGACAGATACAGTCAGAGACAGATAGAGAGATGACAGATAGAGTCAGAGTCAGACAGAGAGATGACAGATACAGTCAGAGACAGATAGAGAGATGACAGATACAGTCAGAGACAGATAGAGAGATGACAGATACATTCAGATACAGATAGAGGGATGACAGATACAGTCAGAGACAGATAGAGGGATGACAGATACAGTCAGAGACAGATAGAGAGATGACAGATGCAGTCAGTGACAGATAGAGGGATGACAGATACAGTCAGAGACAGATAGAGGGATGACAGATACAGTCAGAGACAGATAGAGAGATGACAGATACAGTCAGTGACAGACAGAGGGATGACAGATACAGTCAGAGTCAGACAGAGGGGTGACAGATACAGATAGAGGGATGACAGATACAAATAGACGGATGACAGATACAGTCAGAGACAGATAGAGGGATGACAGAAACAGATAGAGAGATGACAGATACAGTCAGATACAGATAGAGGGATGACAGATACAGTCAGAGACAGAGGGGTGACAGATACAGATAGAGGGATGACAGATACAGATAGAGAGATGACAGATACAGTCAGAGACAGACAGGGTTGACAGATACAGTCAGTGACAGATACAGTCAGTGACAGATAGAGGGATGACAGATACAGTCAGTGACAGAGGGATGACAGATAGAGGGATGACAGATACAGTCAATGACAGACAGAGGGATGACAGATGCAGATAGAGGGATGACAGATACAGTCAGTGACAGATAGAGGGATGACAGATACAGTCAGAGGCAGACAGAGACAGATAGAGGGTTGACAGAGACAGATAGAGGGATGACAGATACAGTCAGAGACAGACAGAGGGATGACAGATACAGTCAGAGACAGACAGAGGGATGACAGATGAAGACAGAGACAGATAGAGGGATGACAGTTACAGTCAGAGACAGCAATAGGGATGACAGATAAAGTCAGAGACACAGATACAGTCAGTGAGCAGAGATGACAGACAGAGGGATGACAGATACAGTCAAGTGACAGACAGAGGGATGACAGATGCAGATCAGAGAGGGATGACAGATACAGTCAGAGACAGATAGAGGGATGACAGATACAGTCAGAGTCAGACAGACAGATGACAGATACAGTCAGAGACAGATAGAGAGATGACAGATACAGTCAGAGACAGATAGAGAGATGACAGATACAGTCAGAGACAGATAGAGGGATGACAGATACAGTCAGAGACAGATAGAGGGATGACAGATACAGTCAGAGACAGATAAAGGGATGAGATGACAGATGCAGTCAGTGACAGATAGAGGAGATGACAGATACAGTCAGAGACAGATAGAGGGATGACAGATACAGTCAGAGACAGATAGAGAGATGACAGATACAGTCAGAGACAGACAGAGGGATGACAGATACAGTCAGAGTCAGACAGAGGGGTGACAGATACAGTCAGAGACAGATAGAGGGATGACAGATAGTCAGAGACAGATAGAGAGATGACAGATACAGTCAGAGACAGATAGAGGGATGACAGATACAGTCAGAGACAGACAGAGATGACAGATACAGTCAGATACAGACAGAGGGATGACAGATACAGTCAGAGACAGAGGGGTGACAGATACAGATAGAGGGATGACAGATAGAGAGATACAGATACAGATACAGATAGAGATGACAGATACAGTCAGAGACAGACAGGGTTGACAGATACAGATCAGTGACAGATACAGTCAGTGACAGATAGAGGGATGACAGATACAGTCAGAGACAGAGGGGTGACAGATAGAGGGATGACAGATACAGTCAGAGACAGACAGGGTTGACAGATACAGTCACAGTCAGTGACAGATAGAGGGATGACAGATACAGTCAGGGATGACAGATAGAGGGATGACAGATACAGTCAGAGGCAGACAGATGACAGATAGAGGGATGACAGTCAGTGACAGATAGAGGGATGACAGATAGAGATACACAGAGACAGATAGAGGGATGACAGATACAGTCAGAGGGACAGAGGGATGACAGATACAGTCAGAGACAGATAGAGGGATGACAGAGTTACAGTCAGAGACAGACAGAGGGATGACAGATGCAGTCAGCGACAGATAGACAGATGACAGAGAGAGGATGACAGAGACAGATAGAGGGATGACAGATACAGTCAGAGACAGATAGAGAGATGACAGATACAGTCAGATACAGATAGAGGGATGACAGATAATAGTCAGAGACAGAGGGATGACAGAAACAGATAGAGGGATGACAGATACAGTCAGATACAGATAGAGGGATGACAGAGACAGATAGAGGGATGACAGATACAGTCAGAGACAGAGGGGTGACAGATACAGATAGAGGGATGACAGATACAGATAGAGAGATGACAGATACAGTCAGAGACAGACAGGGTTGACAGATACAGTCAGTGACAGATAGAGGGATGACAGATACAGTCAGTGACAGAGGGATGACAGATAGAGGGATGACAGATACAGTCAATGACAGACAGAGGGATGACAGATGCAGATAGAGGAATGACAGATACAGTCAGTGACAGATAGAGGGATGACAGAATACAGTCAGAGGCAGACAGAAACAGATAGAGGGATGACAGAGACAGATAGAGGGATGACAGATACAGTCAGAGACAGACAGAGGGATGACAGATACAGTCAGAGACAGACAGAGGGATGACAGATGCAGTCAGTGACAGATAGAGGGATGACAGATACAGTCAGAGACAGATAAAGGGATGACAGATACAGTCAGAGACAGATAGAGAGATGACAGATACAGTCAGAGTCAGACAGAGAGATGACAGATACAGTCAGAGACAGATAGAGAGATGACAGATACAGTCAGAGACAGATAGAGAGATGACAGATACATTCAGATACAGATAGAGGGATGACAGATACAGTCAGAGACAGATAGAGGGATGACAGATACAGTCAGTGAAAGATAGAGGGATGACAGAGACAGATAGAGGGATGACAGATACAGTCAGAGACAGATAGAGGGATGACAGATACAGACAGAGACAGATAGAGAGATGACAGATACAGTCAGAGACAGATAGAGGGATGACAGATACAGTCAGTGACAGATAGAGGGATGACAGATACAGTCAGAGACAGATAGAGAGATGACAGATACATTCAGATACAGATAGAGGGATGACAGATACAGTCAGAGACAGAGGGATGACAGATACAAATAGAGGGATGACATACAGTCAGAGACAGATAGAGGGATGACAGAAACAGATAGAGAGATGACAGATACAGTCAGATACAGATAGAGGGATGACAGAGACAGATAGAGGGATGACAGATACAGTCAGAGACAGAGGGGTGACAGATACAGATAGAGGGATGACAGATACAGATAGAGAGATGACAGATACAGTCAGAGACAGACAGGGTTGACCGATACAGTCAGTGACAGATAGAGGGATGACAGATACAGTCAGTGACAGATAGAGGGATGACAGATACAGTCAGTGACAGAGGGATGACAGATAGAGGGATGACAGATACAGTCAATGACAGACAGAGGGATGACAGATGCAGATAGAGGGATGACAGATACAGTCAGTGACAGATAGAGGGATGACAGATACAGTCAGAGGCAGACAGAGACAGATAGAGGGTTGACAGAGACAGATAGAGGGATGACAGATACAGTCAGAGACAGATAGAGGGATGACAGATACAGTCAGAGACAGACAGAGGGATGACAGATGCAGTCAGTGACAGAGGGATGACAGATAGAGGGATGACAGATACAGTCAGAGACAGATAAAGGGATGACAGATACAGTCAGAGACAGATAGAGAGATGACAGATACAATCAGAGACAGACAGAGGGATGACAGATACAGTCAGAGTCAGACAGAGAGATGACAGATACAGTCAGAGACAGATAGAGGGATGACAGAGACAGATAGAGGGATGACAGATACAGTCAGAGACAGATAGAGGGATGACAGATACAGACAGAGACAGATAGAGAGATGACAGATACAGTCAGAGACAGATAGAGGGATGACAGATACAGTCAGTGACAGATAGAGGGATGACAGATACAGTCAGTGACAGAGGGATGACAGATAGAGGGATGATAGATACAGTCAATGACAGATAGAGGGATGACAGAGACATATAGAGGGATGACAGATAAAGTCAGAGACAGATAGAGGGATGATAGATACAGTCAAAGACAGATAGAGGGATGACAGATACAATCAGAGACAGACAGAGGGATGACAGATACAGTCAGAGACAGATAGAGGGATGACAGAGACAGATAGAGGGATGACAGATACAGTCAGAGACAGATAGAGGGATGACAGATACAGACAGAGACAGATAGAGAGATGACAGATACAGTCAGAGACAGATAGAGGGATGACAGATACAGTCAGTGACAGATAGAGGGATGACAGATACAGTCAGTGACAGAGGGATGACAGATAGAGGGATGATAGATACAGTCAATGACAGATAGAGGGATGACAGAGACATATAGAGGGATGACAGATAAAGTCAGAGACAGATAGAGGGATGATAGATACAGTCAAAGACAGATAGAGGGATGACAGATACAGTCAGAGACAGAGGGATGACAGAAACAGATAGAGGGATGACAGATACAGTCAGATACAGATAGAGGGATGACAGAGACAGTCAGAGACAGAGGGGTGACAGATACAGATAGAGGGATGACAGATACAGATAGAGAGATGACAGATACAGTCAGAGACAGACAGGGTTGACAGATACAGTCAGTGACAGATAGAGGGATGACAGATACAGTCAGTGACAGAGGGATGACAGATAGAGGGATGACAGATACAGTCAATGACAGACAGAGGGATGACAGATGCAGATAGAGGGATGACAGATACAGTCAGTGACAGATAGAGGGATGACAGATACAGTCAGAGGCAGACAGAAACAGATAGAGGGATGACAGAGACAGATAGAGGGATGACAGATACAGTCAGAGACAGACAGAGGGATGACAGATACAGTCAGAGACAGACAGAGGGATGACAGATACAGTCAGTGACAGATAGAGGGATGACAGATACAGTCAGTGACAGAGGGATGACAGATAGAGGGATGATAGATACAGTCAATGACAGATAGAGGGATGACAGAGACATATAGAGGGATGACAGATACAGTCAGAGACAGACAGAGGGATGACAGATACAGTCAGAGACAGATAGAGGGATGACAGATACAGTCAGAGACAGACAGAGGGATGACAGATACAGTCAGAGACAGACAGAGGGATGACAGATGCAGTCAGTGACAGATAGAGGGATGACAGATACAGTCAGAGACTGATAAAGGGATGACAGATACAGTCAGAGACAGATAGAGAGATGACAGATAGAGTCAGAGTCAGACAGAGAGATGACAGATACAGTCAGAGACAGATAGAGAGATGACAGATACAGTCAGAGACAGATAGAGAGATGACAGATACATTCAGATACAGATAGAGGGATGACAGATACAGTCAGAGACAGATAGAGGGATGACAGATACAGTCAGTGAAAGATAGAGGGATGACAGAGACAGATAGAGGGATGACAGATACAGTCAGAGACAGATAGAGGGATGACAGATACAGACAGAGACAGATAGAGAGATGACAGATACAGTCAGAGACAGATAGAGGGATGACAGATACAGTCAGTGACAGATAGAGGGATGACAGATACAGTCAGAGACAGATAGAGAGATGACAGATACATTCAGATACAGATAGAGGGATGACAGATACAGTCAGAGACAGAGGGATGACAGATACAAATAGAGGGATGACAGATACAGTCAGAGACAGATAGAGGGATGACAGAAACAGATAGAGAGATGACAGATACAGTCAGATACAGATAGAGGGATGACAGAGACAGATAGAGGGATGACAGATACAGTCAGAGACAGAGGGGTGACAGATACAGATAGAGGGATGACAGATACAGATAGAGAGATGACAGATACAGTCAGAGACAGATAGAGGGATGACAGATACAGTCAGTGACAGAGGGATGACAGATAGAGGGATGACAGATACAGTCAATGACAGACAGAGGGATGACAGATGCAGATAGAGGGATGACAGATACAGTCAGTGACAGATAGAGGGATGACAGATACAGTCAGAGGCAGACAGAGACAGATAGAGGGTTGACAGAGACAGATAGAGGGATGACAGATACAGTCAGAGACAGACAGAGGGATGACAGATACAGTCAGAGACAGACAGAGGGATGACAGATGCAGTCAGTGACAGAGGGATGACAGATAGAGGGATGACAGATACAGTCAGAGACAGATAAAGGGATGACAGATACAGTCAGAGACAGATAGAGAGATGACAGATACAGTCAGAGACAGACAGAGGGATGACAGATACAGTCAGAGTCAGACAGAGAGATGACAGATACAGTCAAAGACAGATAGAGGGATGACAGAGACAGATAGAGGGATGACAGATACAGTCAGAGACAGATAGAGGGATGACAGATACAGACAGAGACAGATAGAGAGATGACAGATACAGTCAGAGACAGATAGAGGGATGACAGATACAGTCAGTGACAGATAGAGGGATGACAGATACAGTCAGTGACAGAGGGATGACAGATAGAGGGATGATAGATACAGTCAATGACAGATAGAGGGATGACAGAGACATATAGAGGGATGACAGATAAAGTCAGAGACAGATAGAGGGATGATAGATACAGTCAAAGACAGATAGAGGGATGACAGATACAATCAGAGACAGACAGAGGGATGACAGATACAGTCAGAGACAGATAGAGGGATGACAGAGACAGATAGAGGGATGACAGATACAGTCAGAGACAGATAGAGGGATGACAGATACAGACAGAGACAGATAGAGAGATGACAGATACAGTCAGAGACAGATAGAGGGATGACAGATACAGTCAGTGACAGATAGAGGGATGACAGATACAGTCAGACAGATAGAGAGATGACAGATACATTCAGATACAGATAGAGGGATGACAGATACAGTCAGAGACAGAGGGATGACAGATACAAATAGAGGGATGGCAGATACAGTCAGAGACAGATAGAGGGATGACAGAAACAGATAGAGAGATGACAGATACAGATAGAGGGATGACAGAGACGGATAGAGGGATGGCAGATACAGTCAGAGACAGAGGGGTGACAGATACAGATAGAGGGATGACAGATACAGATAGAGAGATGACAGATACAGTCAGAAACGGACAGGGTTGACAGATACAGTCAGTGACAGATAGAGGGATGACAGATACAGTCAGTGACAGAGGGATGACAGATAGAGGGATGACAGATACAGTCAATGACAGACAGAGGGATGACAGATACAAATAGAGGGATGACAGATACAGTCAGAGACAGATAGAGGGATGACAGAAACAGATAGAGAGATGACAGATACAGTCAGATACAGATAGAGGGATGACAGAGACAGATAGAGGGATGACAGATACAGTCAGTGACAGATAGAGGGATGACACATACAGTCAGATACAGATAGAGGGATGACAGAGACAGATAGAGGGATGACAGATACAGTCAGAGACAGAGGGGTGACAGATACAGATAGAGGGATGACAGATACAGATAGAGAGATGACAGATACAGTCAGAGACAGACAGGGTTGACGGATACAGTCAGTGACAGATAGAGGGATGACAGATACAGTCAGTGACAGATAGAGGGATGACAGATACAGTCAGTGACAGATAGAGGGATGACAGATACAGTCAGACAGATAGAGAGATGACAGATACATTCAGATACAGATAGAGGGATGACAGATACAGTCAGAGACAGAGGGATGACAGATACAGTCAGAGACAGATAGAGGGATGACAGATACAGTCAGAGACAGATAGAGGGATGACAGATACAGTCAGAGACAGATAGAGAGATGACAGATACAGTCAGAGACAGATAGAGGGATGACAGATACAGTCAGTGACAGATAGAGGGATGACACATACAGTCAGAGACAGATAGAGGGATGACAGAGACAGATAGAGGGATGACAGATACAGTCAGTGACAGACAGAGGGATGACAGATACAGTCAGAGTCAGACAGAGGGGTGACAGATACAGATAGAGGGATGTCAGATACAAATAGAGGGATGACAGATACAGTCAATGACAGACAGAGGGATGACAGATGCAGATAGAGACAGACAGGGTTGACAGATACAGTCAGTGACAGATAGAGGGATGACAGATACAGTCAGATACAGATAGAGGGATGACAGATACAGTCAGAGACAGAGGGGTGACAGATATAGATAGAGGGATGACAGATACAGATAGAGAGATGACAGATACAGTCAGAGACAGACAGGGTTGACAGATACAGTCAGTGACAGATAGAGGGATGACAGATACAGTCAGTGACAGATAGAGGGATGACAGATACAGTCAGTGACAGAGGGATGACAGATAGAGGGATGACAGATACAGTCAATGACAGACAGAGGGATGACAGATGCAGATAGAGGGATGACAGATACAGTCAGTGACAGACAGAGACAGATAGAGGGATGACAGAGACAGATAGAGGGATGACAGATACAGTCAGAGACAGACAGAGGGATGACAGATACAGTCAGAGACAGACAGAGGGATGACAGATGCAGTCAGTGACAGATAGAGGGATGACAGATACAGTCAGAGACAGATAGAGGGATGACAGATACAGTCAGAGACAGATAGAGGGATGACAGAAACAGATAGAGGGATGACAGATACAGTCAGAGACAGACAGAGGGATGACAGATACAGTCAGAGACAGACAGAGGGATGACAGATGCAGTCAGTGACAGATAGAGGGATGACAGATACAGTCAGAGACAGATAGAGGGATGACAGATACAGTCAGAGACAGATAGAGAGATGACAGATACAGTCAGTGACAGACAGAGGGATGACAGATACAGTCAGAGTCAGACAGAGGGGTGACAGATACAGATAGAGGGATGACAGATACAAATAGAGGGATGACAGATACAGTCAGAGACAGATAGAGGGATGACAGAAACAGATAGAGAGATGACAGATACAGTCAGATACAGATAGAGGGATGACAGATGCAACAGCCCTACAAAGTAAATTGGAATGCTATTTGGCCCTAAACAGAGAATATGAATTGGCAGGATACCTGAGTACAGTGAGTGACCCTAAACTGAGAAAAGTCCTGAGCATTTACAGACTCAGTGAACACAATCTCACAATAGAGACAGGCAGACACAGACAGACCTGGCTACCAAAGGAAGACCGGCTGTGTCCCCACTGCACAGAGAATGAAGTGGAAACAGAACTGCACTTTCTGACATCCTGCCCTAAATATGCACAAATTAGGGACGCTTTCTATCCCCATTTCACAACCCACCACAAAGACTTTCATCAGAGATCAAATATGGAAAAACTCCCATACCTGCTAGGAGAAAGCCCAGCAAGCTCAAACCTGGCTGCCAGGTACGTGAGGTCCTGTCACGACGAAAGAGCCTCCAGCGGGACAGAACTACCAACACACTCACTAAATGCCTAGAGACACTTCTATAAATATTATAAGATTGAACATTTTTATTGCAATTTTATTATTATTATTGCTATTTTATTGCTGATTTTTTCTTTCTTCATTATTATTATTTTATTTATTTATTTATTTTTATTGACTGTTATTAATGCTTTGGCAATGTAAGGATTCCTTTCTCCATGCCAATAAAGCTATTTTTGAATCTTAAAAAAAAAAAAAAAAAAAGAATCTTACAGTCAGAGACAGAGGGGTGACAGATACAGATAGAGGGATGACAGATACAGATAGAGAGATGACAGATACAGTCAGAGACAGACAGGGTTGACAGATACAGTCAGTGACAGATACAGTCAGTGACAGATAGAGGGATGACAGATACAGTCAGTGACAGAGGGATGACAGATAGAGGGATGACAGATACAGTCAATGACAGACAGAGGGATGACAGATGCAGATAGAGGGATGACAGATACAGTCAGTGACAGATAGAGGGATGACAGATACAGTCAGAGGCAGACAGAGACAGATAGAGGGTTGACAGAGACAGATAGAGGGATGACAGATACAGTCAGAGACAGACAGAGGGATGACAGATACAGTCAGAGACAGACAGAGGGATGACAGATGCAGTCAGAGACAGATAGAGGGATGACAGTTACAGTCAGAGACAGATAGAGGGATGACAGATACAGTCAGAGACAGATAGAGAGATGACAGATACAGTCAGATACAGATAGAGGGATGACAGATACAGTCAGAGACAGAGGGATGACAGAAACAGATAGAGGGATGACAGATACAGTCAGATACAGATAGAGGGATGACAGAGACAGATAGAGGGATGACAGATACAGTCAGAGACAGAGGGGTGACAGATACAGATAGAGGGATGACAGATACAGTCAGAGACAGACAGGGTTGACAGATACAGTCAGTGACAGATAGAGGGATGACAGATACAGTCAGTGACAGAGGGATGACAGATAGAGGGATGACAGATACAGTCAATGACAGACAGAGGGATGACAGATGCAGATAGAGGGATGACAGATACAGTCAGTGACAGATAGAGGGATGACAGATACAGTCAGAGACAGATAGAGGGATGACAGATACAGACAGAGACAGATAGAGAGATGACAGATACAGTCAGAGACAGATAGAGGGATGACAGATACAGTCAGTGACAGATAGAGGGATGACAGATACAGTCAGTGACAGAGGGATGACAGATAGAGGGATGATAGATACAGTCAATGACAGATAGAGGGATGACAGAGACATATAGAGGGATGACAGATAAAGTCAGAGACAGATAGAGGGATGATAGATACAGTCAAAGACAGATAGAGGGATGACAGATACAATCAGAGACAGACAGAGGGATGACAGATACAGTCAGAGACAGATAGAGGGATGACAGAGACAGATAGAGGGATGACAGATACAGTCAGAGACAGATAGAGGGATGACAGATACAGACAGAGACAGATAGAGAGATGACAGATACAGTCAGAGACAGATAGAGGGATGACAGATACAGTCAGTGACAGATAGAGGGATGACAGATACAGTCAGTGACAGATAGAGGGATGACAGATACAGTCAGACAGATAGAGAGATGACAGATACATTCAGATACAGATAGAGGGATGACAGATACAGTCAGAGACAGAGGGATGACAGATACAAATAGAGGGATGGCAGATACAGTCAGAGACAGATAGAGGGATGACAGATACAGTCAGTGACAGATAGAGGGATGACAGATACAGTCAGTGACAGATAGAGGGATGACAGATACAGTCAGACAGATAGAGAGATGACAGATACATTCAGATACAGATAGAGGGATGACAGATACAGTCAGAGACAGAGGGATGACAGATACAAATAGAGGGATGGCAGATACAGTCAGAGACAGATAGAGGGATGACAGAAACAGATAGAGAGATGACAGATACAGATAGAGGGATGACAGAGACGGATAGAGGGATGGCAGATACAGTCAGAGACAGAGGGGTGACAGATACAGATAGAGGGATGACAGATACAGATAGAGAGATGACAGATACAGTCAGAAACGGACAGGGTTGACAGATACAGTCAGTGACAGATAGAGGGATGACAGATACAGTCAGTGACAGAGGGATGACAGATAGAGGGATGACAGATACAGTCAATGACAGACAGAGGGATGACAGATACAAATAGAGGGATGACAGATACAGTCAGAGACAGATAGAGGGATGACAGAAACAGATAGAGAGATGACAGATACAGTCAGATACAGATAGAGGGATGACAGAGACAGATAGAGGGATGACAGATACAGTCAGTGACAGATAGAGGGATGACACATACAGTCAGATACAGATAGAGGGATGACAGAGACAGATAGAGGGATGACAGATACAGTCAGAGACAGAGGGGTGACAGATACAGATAGAGGGATGACAGATACAGATAGAGAGATGACAGATACAGTCAGAGACAGACAGGGTTGACAGATACAGTCAGTGACAGATAGAGGGATGACAGATACAGTCAGTGACAGATAGAGGGATGACAGATACAGTCAGTGACAGATAGAGGGATGACAGATACAGTCAGACAGATAGAGAGATGACAGATACATTCAGATACAGATAGAGGGATGACAGATACAGTCAGAGACAGAGGGATGACAGATACAGTCAGAGACAGATAGAGGGATGACAGATACAGTCAGAGACAGATAGAGGGATGACAGATACAGTCAGAGACAGATAGAGAGATGACAGATACAGTCAGAGACAGATAGAGGGATGACACATACAGTCAGAGACAGATAGAGGGATGACAGAGACAGATAGAGGGATGACAGATACAGTCAGTGACAGACAGAGGGATGACAGATACAGTCAGAGTCAGACAGAGGGGTGACAGATACAGATAGAGGGATGTCAGATACAAATAGAGGGATGACAGATACAGTCAATGACAGACAGAGGGATGACAGATGCAGATAGAGACAGACAGGGTTGACAGATACAGTCAGTGACAGATAGAGGGATGACAGATACAGTCAGAGACAGAGGGGTGACAGATACAGATAGAGGGATGACAGATACAGATAGAGAGATGACAGATACAGTCAGAGACAGACAGGGTTGACAGATACAGTCAGTGACAGATAGAGGGATGACAGATACAGTCAGTGACAGATAGAGGGATGACAGATACAGTCAGTGACAGAGGGATGACAGATAGAGGGATGACAGATACAGTCAATGACAGACAGAGGGATGACAGATGCAGATAGAGGGATGACAGATACAGTCAGTGACAGATAGAGGGATGACAGATACAGTCAGAGGCAGACAGAGACAGATAGAGGGATGACAGATGCAGATAGAGGGATGACAGATACAGTCAGAGACAGACAGAGGGATGACAGATACAGTCAGAGACAGACAGAGGGATGACAGATGCAGTCAGTGACAGATAGAGGGATGACAGATACAGTCAGAGACAGATAGAGGGATGACAGATACAGTCAGAGACAGATAGAGGGATGACAGAAACAGATAGAGGGATGACAGATACAGTCAGAGACAGACAGAGGGATGACAGATACAGTCAGAGACAGACAGAGGGATGACAGATGCAGTCAGTGACAGATAGAGGGATGACAGATACAGTCAGAGACAGATAGAGGGATGACAGATACAGTCAGAGACAGATAGAGAGATGACAGATACAGTCAGTGACAGACAGAGGGATGACAGATACAGTCAGAGTCAGACAGAGGGGTGACAGATACAGATAGAGGGATCACAGATACAAATAGAGGGATGACAGATACAGTCAGAGTCAGACAGAGGGGTGACAGATACAGATAGAGGGATGACAGATACAAATAGAGGGATGACAGATACAGTCAGAGACAGATAGAGGGATGACAGAAACAGATAGAGAGATGACAGATACAGTCAGATACAGATAGAGGGATGACAGATGCAACAGCCCTACAAAGTAAATTGGAATGCTATTTGGCCCTAAACAGAGAATATGAATTGGCAGGATACCTGAGTACAGTGAGTGACCCTAAACTGAGAAAAGTCCTGAGCATTTACAGACTCAGTGAACACAATCTCACAATAGAGACAGGCAGACACAGACAGACCTGGCTACCAAAGGAAGACCGGCTGTGTCCCCACTGCACAGAGAATGAAGTGGAAACAGAACTGCACTTTCTGACATCCTGCCCTAAATATGCACAAATTAGGGACGCTTTCTATCCCCATTTCACAACCCACCACAAAGACTTTCATCAGAGATCAAATATGGAAAAACTCCCATACCTGCTAGGAGAAAGCCCAGCAAGCTCAAACCTGGCTGCCAGGTACGTGAGGTCCTGTCACGACGAAAGAGCCTCCAGCGGGACAGAACTACCAACACACTCACTAAATGCCTAGAGACACTTCTATAAATATTATAAGATTGAACATTTTTATTGCAATTTTATTATTATTATTGCTATTTTATTGCTGATTTTTTTCTTTCTTCATTATTATTATTTTATTTATTTATTTATTTTTATTGACGGTTATTAATGCTTTGGCAATGTAAGGATTCCTTTCTCCATGCCAATAAAGCTATTTTTGAATCTTAAAAAAAAAAAAAAAGAATCTTACAGTCAGAGACAGAGGGGTGACAGATACAGATAGAGGGATGACAGATACAGATAGAGAGATGACAGATACAGTCAGAGACAGACAGGGTTGACAGATACAGTCAGTGACAGATACAGTCAGTGACAGATAGAGGGATGACAGATACAGTCAGTGACAGAGGGATGACAGATAGAGGGATGACAGATACAGTCAATGACAGACAGAGGGATGACAGATGCAGATAGAGGGATGACAGATACAGTCAGTGACAGATAGAGGGATGACAGATACAGTCAGAGGCAGACAGAGACAGATAGAGGGTTGACAGAGACAGATAGAGGGATGACAGATACAGTCAGAGACAGACAGAGGGATGACAGATACAGTCAGAGACAGACAGAGGGATGACAGATGCAGTCAGAGACAGATAGAGGGATGACAGTTACAGTCAGAGACAGATAGAGGGATGACAGATACAGTCAGAGACAGATAGAGAGATGACAGATACAGTCAGATACAGATAGAGGGATGACAGATACAGTCAGAGACAGAGGGATGACAGAAACAGATAGAGGGATGACAGATACAGTCAGATACAGATAGAGGGATGACAGAGACAGATAGAGGGATGACAGATACAGTCAGAGACAGAGGGGTGACAGATACAGATAGAGGGATGACAGATACAGATAGAGAGATGACAGATACAGTCAGAGACAGACAGGGTTGACAGATACAGTCAGTGACAGATAGAGGGATGACAGATACAGTCAGTGACAGAGGGATGACAGATAGAGGGATGACAGATACAGTCAATGACAGACAGAGGGATGACAGATGCAGATAGAGGGATGACAGATACAGTCAGTGACAGATAGAGGGATGACAGATACAGTCAGAGGCAGACAGAAACAGATAGAGGGATGACAGAGACAGATAGAGGGATGACAGATACAGTCAGAGACAGACAGAGGGATGACAGATACAGTCAGAGACAGACAGAGGGATGACAGATGCAGTCAGTGACAGATAGAGGGATGACAGATACAGTCAGAGACAGATAAAGGGATGACAGATACAGTCAGAGACAGATAGAGAGATGACAGATACAGTCAGAGTCAGACAGAGAGATGACAGATACAGTCAGAGACAGATAGAGAGATGACAGATACATTCAGATACAGATAGAGGGATGACAGATACAGTCAGAGACAGATAGAGAGATGACAGATACATTCAGATACAGATAGAGGGATGACAGATACAGTCAGAGACAGATAGAGGGATGACAGATACAGTCAGTGAAAGATAGAGGGATGACAGAGACAGATAGAGGGATGACAGATACAGTCAGAGACAGATAGAGGGATGACAGATACAGACAGAGACAGATAGAGAGATGACAGATACAGTCAGAGACAGATAGAGAGATGACAGATACATTCAGATACAGATAGAGGGATGACAGATACAGTCAGAGACAGAGGGATGACAGATACAAATAGAGGGATGACAGATACAGTCAGAGACAGATAGAGGGATGACAGAAACAGATAGAGAGATGACAGATACAGTCAGATACAGATAGAGGGATGACAGAGACAGATAGAGGGATGACAGATACAGTCAGAGACAGAGGGGTGACAGATACAGATAGAGGGATGACAGATACAGATAGAGAGATGACAGATACAGTCAGAGACAGACAGGGTTGACAGATACAGTCAGTGACAGATAGAGGGATGACAGATACAGTCAGTGACAGATAGAGGGATGACAGATACAGTCAGTGACAGAGGGATGACAGATAGAGGGATGACAGATACAGTCAATGACAGATAGAGGGATGACAGATACAGTCAGTGACAGATAGAGGGATGACAGATACAGTCAGAGGCAGACAGAGACAGATAAAGGGTTGACAGAGACAGATAGAGGGATGACAGATACAGTCAGAGACAGACAGAGGGATGACAGATACAGTCAGAGACAGACAGAGGGATGACAGATGCAGTCAGTGACAGAGGGATGACAGATAGAGGGATGACAGATACAGTCAGAGACAGATAAAGGGATGACAGATACAGTCAGAGACAGATAGAGAGATGACAGATACAGTCAGAGACAGACAGAGGGATGACAGATACAGTCAGAGACAGATAGAGGGATGACAGAGACAGATAGAGGGATGACAGATACAGTCAGAGACAGATAGAGGGATGACAGATACAGACAGAGACAGATAGAGAGATGACAGATACAGTCAGAGACAGATAGAGGGATGACAGATACAGTCAGTGACAGATAGAGGGATGACAGATACAGTCAGTGACAGAGGGATGACAGATAGAGGGATGATAGATACAGTCAATGACAGATAGAGGGATGACAGAGACATATAGAGGGATGACAGATAAAGTCAGAGACAGATAGAGGGATGATAGATACAGTCAAAGACAGATAGAGGGATGACAGATACAATCAGAGACAGACAGAGGGATGACAGATACAGTCAGAGACAGATAGAGGGATGACAGAGACAGATAGAGGGATGACAGATACAGTCAGAGACAGATAGAGGGATGACAGATACAGACAGAGACAGATAGAGAGATGACAGATACAGTCAGAGACAGATAGAGGGATGACAGATACAGTCAGTGACAGATAGAGGGATGACAGATACAGTCAGAGACAGATAGAGGGATGACAGATACAGTCAGAGACAGATAGAGAGATGACAGATACAGTCAGTGACAGACAGAGGGATGACAGATACAGTCAGAGTCAGACAGAGGGGTGACAGATACAGATAGAGGGATCACAGATACAAATAGAGGGATGACAGATACAGTCAGAGTCAGACAGAGGGGTGACAGATACAGATAGAGGGATGACAGATACAAATAGAGGGATGACAGATACAGTCAGAGACAGATAGAGGGATGACAGAAACAGATAGAGAGATGACAGATACAGTCAGATACAGATAGAGGGATGACAGATGCAACAGCCCTACAAAGTAAATTGGAATGCTATTTGGCCCTAAACAGAGAATATGAATTGGCAGGATACCTGAGTACAGTGAGTGACCCTAAACTGAGAAAAGTCCTGAGCATTTACAGACTCAGTGAACACAATCTCACAATAGAGACAGGCAGACACAGACAGACCTGGCTACCAAAGGAAGACCGGCTGTGTCCCCACTGCACAGAGAATGAAGTGGAAACAGAACTGCACTTTCTGACATCCTGCCCTAAATATGCACAAATTAGGGACGCTTTCTATCCCCATTTCACAACCCACCACAAAGACTTTCATCAGAGATCAAATATGGAAAAACTCCCATACCTGCTAGGAGAAAGCCCAGCAAGCTCAAACCTGGCTGCCAGGTACGTGAGGTCCTGTCACGACGAAAGAGCCTCCAGCGGGACAGAACTACCAACACACTCACTAAATGCCTAGAGACACTTCTATAAATATTATAAGATTGAACATTTTTATTGCAATTTTATTATTATTATTGCTATTTTATTGCTGATTTTTTCTTTCTTCATTATTATTATTTTATTTATTTATTTATTTTTATTGACTGTTATTAATGCTTTGGCAATGTAAGGATTCCTTTCTCCATGCCAATAAAGCTATTTTTGAATCTTAAAAAAAAAAAAAAGAATCTTACAGTCAGAGACAGAGGGGTGACAGATACAGATAGAGGGATGACAGATACAGATAGAGAGATGACAGATACAGTCAGAGACAGACAGGGTTGACAGATACAGTCAGTGACAGATACAGTCAGTGACAGATAGAGGGATGACAGATACAGTCAGTGACAGAGGGATGACAGATAGAGGGATGACAGATACAGTCAATGACAGACAGAGGGATGACAGATGCAGATAGAGGGATGACAGATACAGTCAGTGACAGATAGAGGGATGACAGATACAGTCAGAGGCAGACAGAGACAGATAGAGGGTTGACAGAGACAGATAGAGGGATGACAGATACAGTCAGAGACAGACAGAGGGATGACAGATACAGTCAGAGACAGACAGAGGGATGACAGATGCAGTCAGCGACAGATAGAGGGATGACAGTTACAGTCAGAGACAGATAGAGGGATGACAGATACAGTCAGAGACAGATAGAGAGATGACAGATACAGTCAGATACAGATAGAGGGATGACAGATACAGTCAGAGACAGAGGGATGACAGAAACAGATAGAGGGATGACAGATACAGTCAGATACAGATAGAGGGATGACAGAGACAGATAGAGGGATGACAGATACAGTCAGAGACAGAGGGGTGACAGATACAGATAGAGGGATGACAGATACAGATAGAGAGATGACAGATACAGTCAGAGACAGACAGGGTTGACAGATACAGTCAGTGACAGATAGAGGGATGACAGATACAGTCAGTGACAGAGGGATGACAGATAGAGGGATGACAGATACAGTCAATGACAGACAGAGGGATGACAGATGCAGATAGAGGAATGACAGATACAGTCAGTGACAGATAGAGGGATGACAGAATACAGTCAGAGGCAGACAGAAACAGATAGAGGGATGACAGAGACAGATAGAGGGATGACAGATACAGTCAGAGACAGACAGAGGGATGACAGATACAGTCAGAGACAGACAGAGGGATGACAGATGCAGTCAGTGACAGATAGAGGGATGACAGATACAGTCAGAGACAGATAAAGGGATGACAGATACAGTCAGAGACAGATAGAGAGATGACAGATACAGTCAGAGTCAGACAGAGAGATGACAGATACAGTCAGAGACAGATAGAGAGATGACAGATACAGTCAGAGACAGATAGAGAGATGACAGATACATTCAGATACAGATAGAGGGATGACAGATACAGTCAGAGACAGATAGAGGGATGACAGATACAGTCAGTGAAAGATAGAGGGATGACAGAGACAGATAGAGGGATGACAGATACAGTCAGAGACAGATAGAGGGATGACAGATACAGACAGAGACAGATAGAGAGATGACAGATACAGTCAGAGACAGATAGAGGGATGACAGATACAGTCAGTGACAGATAGAGGGATGACAGATACAGTCAGAGACAGATAGAGAGATGACAGATACATTCAGATACAGATAGAGGGATGACAGATACAGTCAGAGACAGAGGGATGACAGATACAAATAGAGGGATGACATACAGTCAGAGACAGATAGAGGGATGACAGAAACAGATAGAGAGATGACAGATACAGTCAGATACAGATAGAGGGATGACAGAGACAGATAGAGGGATGACAGATACAGTCAGAGACAGAGGGGTGACAGATACAGATAGAGGGATGACAGATACAGATAGAGAGATGACAGATACAGTCAGAGACAGACAGGGTTGACCGATACAGTCAGTGACAGATAGAGGGATGACAGATACAGTCAGTGACAGATAGAGGGATGACAGATACAGTCAGTGACAGAGGGATGACAGATAGAGGGATGACAGATACAGTCAATGACAGACAGAGGGATGACAGATGCAGATAGAGGGATGACAGATACAGTCAGTGACAGATAGAGGGATGACAGATACAGTCAGAGGCAGACAGAGACAGATAGAGGGTTGACAGAGACAGATAGAGGGATGACAGATACAGTCAGAGACAGATAGAGGGATGACAGATACAGTCAGAGACAGACAGAGGGATGACAGATGCAGTCAGTGACAGAGGGATGACAGATAGAGGGATGACAGATACAGTCAGAGACAGATAAAGGGATGACAGATACAGTCAGAGACAGATAGAGAGATGACAGATACAATCAGAGACAGACAGAGGGATGACAGATACAGTCAGAGTCAGACAGAGAGATGACAGATACAGTCAGAGACAGATAGAGGGATGACAGAGACAGATAGAGGGATGACAGATACAGTCAGAGACAGATAGAGGGATGACAGATACAGACAGAGACAGATAGAGAGATGACAGATACAGTCAGAGACAGATAGAGGGATGACAGATACAGTCAGTGACAGATAGAGGGATGACAGATACAGTCAGTGACAGAGGGATGACAGATAGAGGGATGATAGATACAGTCAATGACAGATAGAGGGATGACAGAGACATATAGAGGGATGACAGATAAAGTCAGAGACAGATAGAGGGATGATAGATACAGTCAAAGACAGATAGAGGGATGACAGATACAATCAGAGACAGACAGAGGGATGACAGATACAGTCAGAGACAGATAGAGGGATGACAGAGACAGATAGAGGGATGACAGATACAGTCAGAGACAGATAGAGGGATGACAGATACAGACAGAGACAGATAGAGAGATGACAGATACAGTCAGAGACAGATAGAGGGATGACAGATACAGTCAGTGACAGATAGAGGGATGACAGATACAGTCAGTGACAGAGGGATGACAGATAGAGGGATGATAGATACAGTCAATGACAGATAGAGGGATGACAGAGACATATAGAGGGATGACAGATAAAGTCAGAGACAGATAGAGGGATGATAGATACAGTCAAAGACAGATAGAGGGATGACAGATACAGTCAGAGACAGAGGGATGACAGAAACAGATAGAGGGATGACAGATACAGTCAGATACAGATAGAGGGATGACAGAGACAGTCAGAGACAGAGGGGTGACAGATACAGATAGAGGGATGACAGATACAGATAGAGAGATGACAGATACAGTCAGAGACAGACAGGGTTGACAGATACAGTCAGTGACAGATAGAGGGATGACAGATACAGTCAGTGACAGAGGGATGACAGATAGAGGGATGACAGATACAGTCAATGACAGACAGAGGGATGACAGATGCAGATAGAGGGATGACAGATACAGTCAGTGACAGATAGAGGGATGACAGATACAGTCAGAGGCAGACAGAAACAGATAGAGGGATGACAGAGACAGATAGAGGGATGACAGATACAGTCAGAGACAGACAGAGGGATGACAGATACAGTCAGAGACAGACAGAGGGATGACAGATACAGTCAGTGACAGATAGAGGGATGACAGATACAGTCAGTGACAGAGGGATGACAGATAGAGGGATGATAGATACAGTCAATGACAGATAGAGGGATGACAGAGACATATAGAGGGATGACAGATACAGTCAGAGACAGACAGAGGGATGACAGATACAGTCAGAGACAGATAGAGGGATGACAGATACAGTCAGAGACAGACAGAGGGATGACAGATACAGTCAGAGACAGACAGAGGGATGACAGATGCAGTCAGTGACAGATAGAGGGATGACAGATACAGTCAGAGACTGATAAAGGGATGACAGATACAGTCAGAGACAGATAGAGAGATGACAGATAGAGTCAGAGTCAGACAGAGAGATGACAGATACAGTCAGAGACAGATAGAGAGATGACAGATACAGTCAGAGACAGATAGAGAGATGACAGATACATTCAGATACAGATAGAGGGATGACAGATACAGTCAGAGACAGATAGAGGGATGACAGATACAGTCAGTGAAAGATAGAGGGATGACAGAGACAGATAGAGGGATGACAGATACAGTCAGAGACAGATAGAGGGATGACAGATACAGACAGAGACAGATAGAGAGATGACAGATACAGTCAGAGACAGATAGAGGGATGACAGATACAGTCAGTGACAGATAGAGGGATGACAGATACAGTCAGAGACAGATAGAGAGATGACAGATACATTCAGATACAGATAGAGGGATGACAGATACAGTCAGAGACAGAGGGATGACAGATACAAATAGAGGGATGACAGATACAGTCAGAGACAGATAGAGGGATGACAGAAACAGATAGAGAGATGACAGATACAGTCAGATACAGATAGAGGGATGACAGAGACAGATAGAGGGATGACAGATACAGTCAGAGACAGAGGGGTGACAGATACAGATAGAGGGATGACAGATACAGATAGAGAGATGACAGATACAGTCAGAGACAGATAGAGGGATGACAGATACAGTCAGTGACAGAGGGATGACAGATAGAGGGATGACAGATACAGTCAATGACAGACAGAGGGATGACAGATGCAGATAGAGGGATGACAGATACAGTCAGTGACAGATAGAGGGATGACAGATACAGTCAGAGGCAGACAGAGACAGATAGAGGGTTGACAGAGACAGATAGAGGGATGACAGATACAGTCAGAGACAGACAGAGGGATGACAGATACAGTCAGAGACAGACAGAGGGATGACAGATGCAGTCAGTGACAGAGGGATGACAGATAGAGGGATGACAGATACAGTCAGAGACAGATAAAGGGATGACAGATACAGTCAGAGACAGATAGAGAGATGACAGATACAGTCAGAGACAGACAGAGGGATGACAGATACAGTCAGAGTCAGACAGAGAGATGACAGATACAGTCAAAGACAGATAGAGGGATGACAGAGACAGATAGAGGGATGACAGATACAGTCAGAGACAGATAGAGGGATGACAGATACAGACAGAGACAGATAGAGAGATGACAGATACAGTCAGAGACAGATAGAGGGATGACAGATACAGTCAGTGACAGATAGAGGGATGACAGATACAGTCAGTGACAGAGGGATGACAGATAGAGGGATGATAGATACAGTCAATGACAGATAGAGGGATGACAGAGACATATAGAGGGATGACAGATAAAGTCAGAGACAGATAGAGGGATGATAGATACAGTCAAAGACAGATAGAGGGATGACAGATACAATCAGAGACAGACAGAGGGATGACAGATACAGTCAGAGACAGATAGAGGGATGACAGAGACAGATAGAGGGATGACAGATACAGTCAGAGACAGATAGAGGGATGACAGATACAGACAGAGACAGATAGAGAGATGACAGATACAGTCAGAGACAGATAGAGGGATGACAGATACAGTCAGTGACAGATAGAGGGATGACAGATACAGTCAGACAGATAGAGAGATGACAGATACATTCAGATACAGATAGAGGGATGACAGATACAGTCAGAGACAGAGGGATGACAGATACAAATAGAGGGATGGCAGATACAGTCAGAGACAGATAGAGGGATGACAGAAACAGATAGAGAGATGACAGATACAGATAGAGGGATGACAGAGACGGATAGAGGGATGGCAGATACAGTCAGAGACAGAGGGGTGACAGATACAGATAGAGGGATGACAGATACAGATAGAGAGATGACAGATACAGTCAGAAACGGACAGGGTTGACAGATACAGTCAGTGACAGATAGAGGGATGACAGATACAGTCAGTGACAGAGGGATGACAGATAGAGGGATGACAGATACAGTCAATGACAGACAGAGGGATGACAGATACAAATAGAGGGATGACAGATACAGTCAGAGACAGATAGAGGGATGACAGAAACAGATAGAGAGATGACAGATACAGTCAGATACAGATAGAGGGATGACAGAGACAGATAGAGGGATGACAGATACAGTCAGTGACAGATAGAGGGATGACACATACAGTCAGATACAGATAGAGGGATGACAGAGACAGATAGAGGGATGACAGATACAGTCAGAGACAGAGGGGTGACAGATACAGATAGAGGGATGACAGATACAGATAGAGAGATGACAGATACAGTCAGAGACAGACAGGGTTGACGGATACAGTCAGTGACAGATAGAGGGATGACAGATACAGTCAGTGACAGATAGAGGGATGACAGATACAGTCAGTGACAGATAGAGGGATGACAGATACAGTCAGACAGATAGAGAGATGACAGATACATTCAGATACAGATAGAGGGATGACAGATACAGTCAGAGACAGAGGGATGACAGATACAGTCAGAGACAGATAGAGGGATGACAGATACAGTCAGAGACAGATAGAGGGATGACAGATACAGTCAGAGACAGATAGAGAGATGACAGATACAGTCAGAGACAGATAGAGGGATGACAGATACAGTCAGTGACAGATAGAGGGATGACACATACAGTCAGAGACAGATAGAGGGATGACAGAGACAGATAGAGGGATGACAGATACAGTCAGTGACAGACAGAGGGATGACAGATACAGTCAGAGTCAGACAGAGGGGTGACAGATACAGATAGAGGGATGTCAGATACAAATAGAGGGATGACAGATACAGTCAATGACAGACAGAGGGATGACAGATGCAGATAGAGACAGACAGGGTTGACAGATACAGTCAGTGACAGATAGAGGGATGACAGATACAGTCAGATACAGATAGAGGGATGACAGATACAGTCAGAGACAGAGGGGTGACAGATATAGATAGAGGGATGACAGATACAGATAGAGAGATGACAGATACAGTCAGAGACAGACAGGGTTGACAGATACAGTCAGTGACAGATAGAGGGATGACAGATACAGTCAGTGACAGATAGAGGGATGACAGATACAGTCAGTGACAGAGGGATGACAGATAGAGGGATGACAGATACAGTCAATGACAGACAGAGGGATGACAGATGCAGATAGAGGGATGACAGATACAGTCAGTGACAGACAGAGACAGATAGAGGGATGACAGAGACAGATAGAGGGATGACAGATACAGTCAGAGACAGACAGAGGGATGACAGATACAGTCAGAGACAGACAGAGGGATGACAGATGCAGTCAGTGACAGATAGAGGGATGACAGATACAGTCAGAGACAGATAGAGGGATGACAGATACAGTCAGAGACAGATAGAGGGATGACAGAAACAGATAGAGGGATGACAGATACAGTCAGAGACAGACAGAGGGATGACAGATACAGTCAGAGACAGACAGAGGGATGACAGATGCAGTCAGTGACAGATAGAGGGATGACAGATACAGTCAGAGACAGATAGAGGGATGACAGATACAGTCAGAGACAGATAGAGAGATGACAGATACAGTCAGTGACAGACAGAGGGATGACAGATACAGTCAGAGTCAGACAGAGGGGTGACAGATACAGATAGAGGGATGACAGATACAAATAGAGGGATGACAGATACAGTCAGAGACAGATAGAGGGATGACAGAAACAGATAGAGAGATGACAGATACAGTCAGATACAGATAGAGGGATGACAGATGCAACAGCCCTACAAAGTAAATTGGAATGCTATTTGGCCCTAAACAGAGAATATGAATTGGCAGGATACCTGAGTACAGTGAGTGACCCTAAACTGAGAAAAGTCCTGAGCATTTACAGACTCAGTGAACACAATCTCACAATAGAGACAGGCAGACACAGACAGACCTGGCTACCAAAGGAAGACCGGCTGTGTCCCCACTGCACAGAGAATGAAGTGGAAACAGAACTGCACTTTCTGACATCCTGCCCTAAATATGCACAAATTAGGGACGCTTTCTATCCCCATTTCACAACCCACCACAAAGACTTTCATCAGAGATCAAATATGGAAAAACTCCCATACCTGCTAGGAGAAAGCCCAGCAAGCTCAAACCTGGCTGCCAGGTACGTGAGGTCCTGTCACGACGAAAGAGCCTCCAGCGGGACAGAACTACCAACACACTCACTAAATGCCTAGAGACACTTCTATAAATATTATAAGATTGAACATTTTTATTGCAATTTTATTATTATTATTGCTATTTTATTGCTGATTTTTTCTTTCTTCATTATTATTATTTTATTTATTTATTTATTTTTATTGACTGTTATTAATGCTTTGGCAATGTAAGGATTCCTTTCTCCATGCCAATAAAGCTATTTTTGAATCTTAAAAAAAAAAAAAAAAGAATCTTACAGTCAGAGACAGAGGGGTGACAGATACAGATAGAGGGATGACAGATACAGATAGAGAGATGACAGATACAGTCAGAGACAGACAGGGTTGACAGATACAGTCAGTGACAGATACAGTCAGTGACAGATAGAGGGATGACAGATACAGTCAGTGACAGAGGGATGACAGATAGAGGGATGACAGATACAGTCAATGACAGACAGAGGGATGACAGATGCAGATAGAGGGATGACAGATACAGTCAGTGACAGATAGAGGGATGACAGATACAGTCAGAGGCAGACAGAGACAGATAGAGGGTTGACAGAGACAGATAGAGGGATGACAGATACAGTCAGAGACAGACAGAGGGATGACAGATACAGTCAGAGACAGACAGAGGGATGACAGATGCAGTCAGAGACAGATAGAGGGATGACAGTTACAGTCAGAGACAGATAGAGGGATGACAGATACAGTCAGAGACAGATAGAGAGATGACAGATACAGTCAGATACAGATAGAGGGATGACAGATACAGTCAGAGACAGAGGGATGACAGAAACAGATAGAGGGATGACAGATACAGTCAGATACAGATAGAGGGATGACAGAGACAGATAGAGGGATGACAGATACAGTCAGAGACAGAGGGGTGACAGATACAGATAGAGGGATGACAGATACAGTCAGAGACAGACAGGGTTGACAGATACAGTCAGTGACAGATAGAGGGATGACAGATACAGTCAGTGACAGAGGGATGACAGATAGAGGGATGACAGATACAGTCAATGACAGACAGAGGGATGACAGATGCAGATAGAGGGATGACAGATACAGTCAGTGACAGATAGAGGGATGACAGATACAGTCAGAGACAGATAGAGGGATGACAGATACAGACAGAGACAGATAGAGAGATGACAGATACAGTCAGAGACAGATAGAGGGATGACAGATACAGTCAGTGACAGATAGAGGGATGACAGATACAGTCAGTGACAGAGGGATGACAGATAGAGGGATGATAGATACAGTCAATGACAGATAGAGGGATGACAGAGACATATAGAGGGATGACAGATAAAGTCAGAGACAGATAGAGGGATGATAGATACAGTCAAAGACAGATAGAGGGATGACAGATACAATCAGAGACAGACAGAGGGATGACAGATACAGTCAGAGACAGATAGAGGGATGACAGAGACAGATAGAGGGATGACAGATACAGTCAGAGACAGATAGAGGGATGACAGATACAGACAGAGACAGATAGAGAGATGACAGATACAGTCAGAGACAGATAGAGGGATGACAGATACAGTCAGTGACAGATAGAGGGATGACAGATACAGTCAGTGACAGATAGAGGGATGACAGATACAGTCAGACAGATAGAGAGATGACAGATACATTCAGATACAGATAGAGGGATGACAGATACAGTCAGAGACAGAGGGATGACAGATACAAATAGAGGGATGGCAGATACAGTCAGAGACAGATAGAGGGATGACAGAAACAGATAGAGAGATGACAGATACAGATAGAGGGATGACAGAGACGGATAGAGGGATGGCAGATACAGTCAGAGACAGAGGGGTGACAGATACAGATAGAGGGATGACAGATACAGATAGAGAGATGACAGATACAGTCAGAAACGGACAGGGTTGACAGATACAGTCAGTGACAGATAGAGGGATGACAGATACAGTCAGTGACAGAGGGATGACAGATAGAGGGATGACAGATACAGTCAATGACAGACAGAGGGATGACAGATACAAATAGAGGGATGACAGATACAGTCAGAGACAGATAGAGGGATGACAGAAACAGATAGAGAGATGACAGATACAGTCAGATACAGATAGAGGGATGACAGAGACAGATAGAGGGATGACAGATACAGTCAGTGACAGATAGAGGGATGACAGATACAGTCAGACAGATAGAGAGATGACAGATACATTCAGATACAGATAGAGGGATGACAGATACAGTCAGAGACAGAGGGATGACAGATACAAATAGAGGGATGGCAGATACAGTCAGAGACAGATAGAGGGATGACAGAAACAGATAGAGAGATGACAGATACAGATAGAGGGATGACAGAGACGGATAGAGGGATGGCAGATACAGTCAGAGACAGAGGGGTGACAGATACAGATAGAGGGATGACAGATACAGATAGAGAGATGACAGATACAGTCAGAAACGGACAGGGTTGACAGATACAGTCAGTGACAGATAGAGGGATGACAGATACAGTCAGTGACAGAGGGATGACAGATAGAGGGATGACAGATACAGTCAATGACAGACAGAGGGATGACAGATACAAATAGAGGGATGACAGATACAGTCAGAGACAGATAGAGGGATGACAGAAACAGATAGAGAGATGACAGATACAGTCAGATACAGATAGAGGGATGACAGAGACAGATAGAGGGATGACAGATACAGTCAGTGACAGATAGAGGGATGACACATACAGTCAGATACAGATAGAGGGATGACAGAGACAGATAGAGGGATGACAGATACAGTCAGAGACAGAGGGGTGACAGATACAGATAGAGGGATGACAGATACAGATAGAGAGATGACAGATACAGTCAGAGACAGACAGGGTTGACAGATACAGTCAGTGACAGATAGAGGGATGACAGATACAGTCAGTGACAGATAGAGGGATGACAGATACAGTCAGTGACAGATAGAGGGATGACAGATACAGTCAGACAGATAGAGAGATGACAGATACATTCAGATACAGATAGAGGGATGACAGATACAGTCAGAGACAGAGGGATGACAGATACAGTCAGAGACAGATAGAGGGATGACAGATACAGTCAGAGACAGATAGAGGGATGACAGATACAGTCAGAGACAGATAGAGAGATGACAGATACAGTCAGAGACAGATAGAGGGATGACACATACAGTCAGAGACAGATAGAGGGATGACAGAGACAGATAGAGGGATGACAGATACAGTCAGTGACAGACAGAGGGATGACAGATACAGTCAGAGTCAGACAGAGGGGTGACAGATACAGATAGAGGGATGTCAGATACAAATAGAGGGATGACAGATACAGTCAATGACAGACAGAGGGATGACAGATGCAGATAGAGACAGACAGGGTTGACAGATACAGTCAGTGACAGATAGAGGGATGACAGATACAGTCAGAGACAGAGGGGTGACAGATACAGATAGAGGGATGACAGATACAGATAGAGAGATGACAGATACAGTCAGAGACAGACAGGGTTGACAGATACAGTCAGTGACAGATAGAGGGATGACAGATACAGTCAGTGACAGATAGAGGGATGACAGATACAGTCAGTGACAGAGGGATGACAGATAGAGGGATGACAGATACAGTCAATGACAGACAGAGGGATGACAGATGCAGATAGAGGGATGACAGATACAGTCAGTGACAGATAGAGGGATGACAGATACAGTCAGAGGCAGACAGAGACAGATAGAGGGATGACAGATGCAGATAGAGGGATGACAGATACAGTCAGAGACAGACAGAGGGATGACAGATACAGTCAGAGACAGACAGAGGGATGACAGATGCAGTCAGTGACAGATAGAGGGATGACAGATACAGTCAGAGACAGATAGAGGGATGACAGATACAGTCAGAGACAGATAGAGGGATGACAGAAACAGATAGAGGGATGACAGATACAGTCAGAGACAGACAGAGGGATGACAGATACAGTCAGAGACAGACAGAGGGATGACAGATGCAGTCAGTGACAGATAGAGGGATGACAGATACAGTCAGAGACAGATAGAGGGATGACAGATACAGTCAGAGACAGATAGAGAGATGACAGATACAGTCAGTGACAGACAGAGGGATGACAGATACAGTCAGAGTCAGACAGAGGGGTGACAGATACAGATAGAGGGATCACAGATACAAATAGAGGGATGACAGATACAGTCAGAGTCAGACAGAGGGGTGACAGATACAGATAGAGGGATGACAGATACAAATAGAGGGATGACAGATACAGTCAGAGACAGATAGAGGGATGACAGAAACAGATAGAGAGATGACAGATACAGTCAGATACAGATAGAGGGATGACAGATGCAACAGCCCTACAAAGTAAATTGGAATGCTATTTGGCCCTAAACAGAGAATATGAATTGGCAGGATACCTGAGTACAGTGAGTGACCCTAAACTGAGAAAAGTCCTGAGCATTTACAGACTCAGTGAACACAATCTCACAATAGAGACAGGCAGACACAGACAGACCTGGCTACCAAAGGAAGACCGGCTGTGTCCCCACTGCACAGAGAATGAAGTGGAAACAGAACTGCACTTTCTGACATCCTGCCCTAAATATGCACAAATTAGGGACGCTTTCTATCCCCATTTCACAACCCACCACAAAGACTTTCATCAGAGATCAAATATGGAAAAACTCCCATACCTGCTAGGAGAAAGCCCAGCAAGCTCAAACCTGGCTGCCAGGTACGTGAGGTCCTGTCACGACGAAAGAGCCTCCAGCGGGACAGAACTACCAACACACTCACTAAATGCCTAGAGACACTTCTATAAATATTATAAGATTGAACATTTTTATTGCAATTTTATTATTATTATTGCTATTTTATTGCTGATTTTTTCTTTCTTCATTATTATTATTTTATTTATTTATTTATTTTTATTGACTGTTATTAATGCTTTGGCAATGTAAGGATTCCTTTCTCCATGCCAATAAAGCTATTTTTGAATCTTAAAAAAAAAAAAAAAAAGAATCTTACAGTCAGAGACAGAGGGGTGACAGATACAGATAGAGGGATGACAGATACAGATAGAGAGATGACAGATACAGTCAGAGACAGACAGGGTTGACAGATACAGTCAGTGACAGATACAGTCAGTGACAGATAGAGGGATGACAGATACAGTCAGTGACAGAGGGATGACAGATAGAGGGATGACAGATACAGTCAATGACAGACAGAGGGATGACAGATGCAGATAGAGGGATGACAGATACAGTCAGTGACAGATAGAGGGATGACAGATACAGTCAGAGGCAGACAGAGACAGATAGAGGGTTGACAGAGACAGATAGAGGGATGACAGATACAGTCAGAGACAGACAGAGGGATGACAGATACAGTCAGAGACAGACAGAGGGATGACAGATGCAGTCAGAGACAGATAGAGGGATGACAGTTACAGTCAGAGACAGATAGAGGGATGACAGATACAGTCAGAGACAGATAGAGAGATGACAGATACAGTCAGATACAGATAGAGGGATGACAGATACAGTCAGAGACAGAGGGATGACAGAAACAGATAGAGGGATGACAGATACAGTCAGATACAGATAGAGGGATGACAGAGACAGATAGAGGGATGACAGATACAGTCAGAGACAGAGGGGTGACAGATACAGATAGAGGGATGACAGATACAGATAGAGAGATGACAGATACAGTCAGAGACAGACAGGGTTGACAGATACAGTCAGTGACAGATAGAGGGATGACAGATACAGTCAGTGACAGAGGGATGACAGATAGAGGGATGACAGATACAGTCAATGACAGACAGAGGGATGACAGATGCAGATAGAGGGATGACAGATACAGTCAGTGACAGATAGAGGGATGACAGATACAGTCAGAGGCAGACAGAAACAGATAGAGGGATGACAGAGACAGATAGAGGGATGACAGATACAGTCAGAGACAGACAGAGGGATGACAGATACAGTCAGAGACAGACAGAGGGATGACAGATGCAGTCAGTGACAGATAGAGGGATGACAGATACAGTCAGAGACAGATAAAGGGATGACAGATACAGTCAGAGACAGATAGAGAGATGACAGATACAGTCAGAGTCAGACAGAGAGATGACAGATACAGTCAGAGACAGATAGAGAGATGACAGATACATTCAGATACAGATAGAGGGATGACAGATACAGTCAGAGACAGATAGAGAGATGACAGATACATTCAGATACAGATAGAGGGATGACAGATACAGTCAGAGACAGATAGAGGGATGACAGATACAGTCAGTGAAAGATAGAGGGATGACAGAGACAGATAGAGGGATGACAGATACAGTCAGAGACAGATAGAGGGATGACAGATACAGACAGAGACAGATAGAGAGATGACAGATACAGTCAGAGACAGATAGAGAGATGACAGATACATTCAGATACAGATAGAGGGATGACAGATACAGTCAGAGACAGAGGGATGACAGATACAAATAGAGGGATGACAGATACAGTCAGAGACAGATAGAGGGATGACAGAAACAGATAGAGAGATGACAGATACAGTCAGATACAGATAGAGGGATGACAGAGACAGATAGAGGGATGACAGATACAGTCAGAGACAGAGGGGTGACAGATACAGATAGAGGGATGACAGATACAGATAGAGAGATGACAGATACAGTCAGAGACAGACAGGGTTGACAGATACAGTCAGTGACAGATAGAGGGATGACAGATACAGTCAGTGACAGATAGAGGGATGACAGATACAGTCAGTGACAGAGGGATGACAGATAGAGGGATGACAGATACAGTCAATGACAGATAGAGGGATGACAGATACAGTCAGTGACAGATAGAGGGATGACAGATACAGTCAGAGGCAGACAGAGACAGATAAAGGGTTGACAGAGACAGATAGAGGGATGACAGATACAGTCAGAGACAGACAGAGGGATGACAGATACAGTCAGAGACAGACAGAGGGATGACAGATGCAGTCAGTGACAGAGGGATGACAGATAGAGGGATGACAGATACAGTCAGAGACAGATAAAGGGATGACAGATACAGTCAGAGACAGATAGAGAGATGACAGATACAGTCAGAGACAGACAGAGGGATGACAGATACAGTCAGAGACAGATAGAGGGATGACAGAGACAGATAGAGGGATGACAGATACAGTCAGAGACAGATAGAGGGATGACAGATACAGACAGAGACAGATAGAGAGATGACAGATACAGTCAGAGACAGATAGAGGGATGACAGATACAGTCAGTGACAGATAGAGGGATGACAGATACAGTCAGTGACAGAGGGATGACAGATAGAGGGATGATAGATACAGTCAATGACAGATAGAGGGATGACAGAGACATATAGAGGGATGACAGATAAAGTCAGAGACAGATAGAGGGATGATAGATACAGTCAAAGACAGATAGAGGGATGACAGATACAATCAGAGACAGACAGAGGGATGACAGATACAGTCAGAGACAGATAGAGGGATGACAGAGACAGATAGAGGGATGACAGATACAGTCAGAGACAGATAGAGGGATGACAGATACAGACAGAGACAGATAGAGAGATGACAGATACAGTCAGAGACAGATAGAGGGATGACAGATACAGTCAGTGACAGATAGAGGGATGACAGATACAGTCAGAGACAGATAGAGGGATGACAGATACAGTCAGAGACAGATAGAGAGATGACAGATACAGTCAGTGACAGACAGAGGGATGACAGATACAGTCAGAGTCAGACAGAGGGGTGACAGATACAGATAGAGGGATCACAGATACAAATAGAGGGATGACAGATACAGTCAGAGTCAGACAGAGGGGTGACAGATACAGATAGAGGGATGACAGATACAAATAGAGGGATGACAGATACAGTCAGAGACAGATAGAGGGATGACAGAAACAGATAGAGAGATGACAGATACAGTCAGATACAGATAGAGGGATGACAGATGCAACAGCCCTACAAAGTAAATTGGAATGCTATTTGGCCCTAAACAGAGAATATGAATTGGCAGGATACCTGAGTACAGTGAGTGACCCTAAACTGAGAAAAGTCCTGAGCATTTACAGACTCAGTGAACACAATCTCACAATAGAGACAGGCAGACACAGACAGACCTGGCTACCAAAGGAAGACCGGCTGTGTCCCCACTGCACAGAGAATGAAGTGGAAACAGAACTGCACTTTCTGACATCCTGCCCTAAATATGCACAAATTAGGGACGCTTTCTATCCCCATTTCACAACCCACCACAAAGACTTTCATCAGAGATCAAATATGGAAAAACTCCCATACCTGCTAGGAGAAAGCCCAGCAAGCTCAAACCTGGCTGCCAGGTACGTGAGGTCCTGTCACGACGAAAGAGCCTCCAGCGGGACAGAACTACCAACACACTCACTAAATGCCTAGAGACACTTCTATAAATATTATAAGATTGAACATTTTTATTGCAATTTTATTATTATTATTGCTATTTTATTGCTGATTTTTTCTTTCTTCATTATTATTATTTTATTTATTTATTTATTTTTATTGACTGTTATTAATGCTTTGGCAATGTAAGGATTCCTTTCTCCATGCCAATAAAGCTATTTTTGAATCTTAAAAAAAAAAAAAAAAATAATCTTACAGTCAGAGACAGAGGGGTGACAGATACAGATAGAGGGATGACAGATACAGATAGAGAGATGACAGATACAGTCAGAGACAGACAGGGTTGACAGATACAGTCAGTGACAGATACAGTCAGTGACAGATAGAGGGATGACAGATACAGTCAGTGACAGAGGGATGACAGATAGAGGGATGACAGATACAGTCAATGACAGACAGAGGGATGACAGATGCAGATAGAGGGATGACAGATACAGTCAGTGACAGATAGAGGGATGACAGATACAGTCAGAGGCAGACAGAGACAGATAGAGGGTTGACAGAGACAGATAGAGGGATGACAGATACAGTCAGAGACAGACAGAGGGATGACAGATACAGTCAGAGACAGACAGAGGGATGACAGATGCAGTCAGAGACAGATAGAGGGATGACAGTTACAGTCAGAGACAGATAGAGGGATGACAGATACAGTCAGAGACAGATAGAGAGATGACAGATACAGTCAGATACAGATAGAGGGATGACAGATACAGTCAGAGACAGAGGGATGACAGAAACAGATAGAGGGATGACAGATACAGTCAGATACAGATAGAGGGATGACAGAGACAGATAGAGGGATGACAGATACAGTCAGAGACAGAGGGGTGACAGATACAGATAGAGGGATGACAGATACAGATAGAGAGATGACAGATACAGTCAGAGACAGACAGGGTTGACAGATACAGTCAGTGACAGATAGAGGGATGACAGATACAGTCAGTGACAGAGGGATGACAGATAGAGGGATGACAGATACAGTCAATGACAGACAGAGGGATGACAGATGCAGATAGAGGGATGACAGATACAGTCAGTGACAGATAGAGGGATGACAGATACAGTCAGAGGCAGACAGAAACAGATAGAGGGATGACAGAGACAGATAGAGGGATGACAGATACAGTCAGAGACAGACAGAGGGATGACAGATACAGTCAGAGACAGACAGAGGGATGACAGATGCAGTCAGTGACAGATAGAGGGATGACAGATACAGTCAGAGACAGATAAAGGGATGACAGATACAGTCAGAGACAGATAGAGAGATGACAGATACAGTCAGAGTCAGACAGAGAGATGACAGATACAGTCAGAGACAGATAGAGAGATGACAGATACATTCAGATACAGATAGAGGGATGACAGATACAGTCAGAGACAGATAGAGAGATGACAGATACATTCAGATACAGATAGAGGGATGACAGATACAGTCAGAGACAGATAGAGGGATGACAGATACAGTCAGTGAAAGATAGAGGGATGACAGAGACAGATAGAGGGATGACAGATACAGTCAGAGACAGATAGAGGGATGACAGATACAGACAGAGACAGATAGAGAGATGACAGATACAGTCAGAGACAGATAGAGAGATGACAGATACATTCAGATACAGATAGAGGGATGACAGATACAGTCAGAGACAGAGGGATGACAGATACAAATAGAGGGATGACAGATACAGTCAGAGACAGATAGAGGGATGACAGAAACAGATAGAGAGATGACAGATACAGTCAGATACAGATAGAGGGATGACAGAGACAGATAGAGGGATGACAGATACAGTCAGAGACAGAGGGGTGACAGATACAGATAGAGGGATGACAGATACAGATAGAGAGATGACAGATACAGTCAGAGACAGACAGGGTTGACAGATACAGTCAGTGACAGATAGAGGGATGACAGATACAGTCAGTGACAGATAGAGGGATGACAGATACAGTCAGTGACAGAGGGATGACAGATAGAGGGATGACAGATACAGTCAATGACAGATAGAGGGATGACAGATACAGTCAGTGACAGATAGAGGGATGACAGATACAGTCAGAGGCAGACAGAGACAGATAAAGGGTTGACAGAGACAGATAGAGGGATGACAGATACAGTCAGAGACAGACAGAGGGATGACAGATACAGTCAGAGACAGACAGAGGGATGACAGATGCAGTCAGTGACAGAGGGATGACAGATAGAGGGATGACAGATACAGTCAGAGACAGATAAAGGGATGACAGATACAGTCAGAGACAGATAGAGAGATGACAGATACAGTCAGAGACAGACAGAGGGATGACAGATACAGTCAGAGACAGATAGAGGGATGACAGAGACAGATAGAGGGATGACAGATACAGTCAGAGACAGATAGAGGGATGACAGATACAGACAGAGACAGATAGAGAGATGACAGATACAGTCAGAGACAGATAGAGGGATGACAGATACAGTCAGTGACAGATAGAGGGATGACAGATACAGTCAGTGACAGAGGGATGACAGATAGAGGGATGATAGATACAGTCAATGACAGATAGAGGGATGACAGAGACATATAGAGGGATGACAGATAAAGTCAGAGACAGATAGAGGGATGATAGATACAGTCAAAGACAGATAGAGGGATGACAGATACAATCAGAGACAGACAGAGGGATGACAGATACAGTCAGAGACAGATAGAGGGATGACAGAGACAGATAGAGGGATGACAGATACAGTCAGAGACAGATAGAGGGATGACAGATACAGACAGAGACAGATAGAGAGATGACAGATACAGTCAGAGACAGATAGAGGGATGACAGATACAGTCAGTGACAGATAGAGGGATGACAGATACAGTCAGTGACAGAGGGATGACAGATAGAGGGATGATAGATACAGTCAATGACAGATAGAGGGATGACAGAGACATATAGAGGGATGACAGATAAAGTCAGAGACAGATAGAGGGATGATAGATACAGTCAAAGACAGATAGAGGGATGACAGATACAGTCAGAGACAGAGGGATGACAGAAACAGATAGAGGGATGACAGATACAGTCAGATACAGATAGAGGGATGACAGAGACAGTCAGAGACAGAGGGGTGACAGATACAGATAGAGGGATGACAGATACAGATAGAGAGATGACAGATACAGTCAGAGACAGACAGGGTTGACAGATACAGTCAGTGACAGATAGAGGGATGACAGATACAGTCAGTGACAGAGGGATGACAGATAGAGGGATGACAGATACAGTCAATGACAGACAGAGGGATGACAGATGCAGATAGAGGGATGACAGATACAGTCAGTGACAGATAGAGGGATGACAGATACAGTCAGAGGCAGACAGAAACAGATAGAGGGATGACAGAGACAGATAGAGGGATGACAGATACAGTCAGAGACAGACAGAGGGATGACAGATACAGTCAGAGACAGACAGAGGGATGACAGATGCAGTCAGTGACAGATAGAGGGATGACAGATACAGTCAGAGACAGATAAAGGGATGACAGATACAGTCAGAGACAGATAGAGAGATGACAGATACAGTCAGAGTCAGACAGAGAGATGACAGATACAGTCAGAGACAGATAGAGAGATGACAGATACAGTCAGAGACAGATAGAGAGATGACAGATACATTCAGATACAGATAGAGGGATGACAGATACAGTCAGAGACAGATAGAGGGATGACAGATACAGTCAGTGAAAGATAGAGGGATGACAGAGACAGATAGAGGGATGACAGATACAGTCAGAGACAGATAGAGGGATGACAGATACAGACAGAGACAGATAGAGAGATGACAGATACAGTCAGAGACAGATAGAGGGATGACAGATACAGTCAGTGACAGATAGAGGGATGACAGATACAGTCAGAGACAGATAGAGAGATGACAGAAACAGATAGAGAGATGACAGATACAGTCAGAGACAGATAGAGGGATGAAAGATACAGTCAGAGACAGATAGAGGGATGACAGATACAGTCAGAGACAGACAGAGGGATGACAGATACAGTCAGAGACAGACAGAGGGATGACAGATGCAGTCAGTGACAGATAGAGGGATGACAGATACAGTCAGAGACAGATAGAGGGATGACAGATACAGTCAGAGACAGATAGAGAGATGACAGATACAGTCAGAGACAGACAGAGGGATGACAGATACAGTCAGAGTCAGACAGAGAGATGACAGATACAATCAGAGACAGACAGAGGGATGACAGATACAGTCAGAGACAGATAGAGGGATGACAGATACAGTCAGAGACAGATAGAGGGATGACAGATACAATCAGTGAAAGATAGAGGGATGACAGATACAGACAGAGACAGAGAGAGATGACACATACAGTCAGAGACAGATAGAGGGATGACAGAGACAGATAGAGGGATGACAGATACAGTCAGATACAGATAGAGGGATGACAGATACAGTCAGAGACAAAGGGATGACAGATACAAATAGAGGGATGACAGATAAAGTCAGAGACAGATAGAGGGATGACAGAAACAGTCAGAGACAGACAGAGGGATGACAGATGCAGATAGAGGGATGACAGATACAGTCAGTGACAGATAGAGGGATGACAGATACAGTCAGAGGCAGACAGAAACAGATAGAGGGATGACAGAGACAGATAGAGGGATGACAGATACAGTCAGAGACAGACAGAGGGATGACAGATAAAGTCAGAGACAGATAGAGGGATGATATATACAGTCAAAGACAGATAGAGGGATGACAGATACAGTCAGAGACAGAGGGATGACAGAAACAGATAGAGGGATGACAGATACAGTCAGATACAGATAGAGGGATGACAGAGACAGATAGAGGGATGACAGATACAGTCAGAGACAGAGGGGTGACAGATACAGATAGAGGGATGACAGATACAGATAGAGAGATGACAGATACAGTCAGAGACAGACAGGGTTGACAGATACAGTCAGTGACAGATAGAGGGATGACAGATACAGTCAGTGACAGAGGGATGACAGATAGAGGGATGACAGATACAGTCAATGACAGACAGAGGGATGACAGATGCAGATAGAGGGATGACAGATACAGTCAGTGACAGATAGAGGGATGACAGATACAGTCAGAGGCAGACAGAAACAGATAGAGGGATGACAGAGACAGATAGAGGGATGACAGATACAGTCAGAGACAGACAGAGGGATGACAGATACAGTCAGAGACAGATAAAGGGATGACAGATACAGTCAGAGACAGATAGAGAAATGACAGATACAGTCAGAGTCAGACAGAGAGATGACAGATACAGTCAGAGACAGATAGAGAGATGACAGATACAGTCAGAGACAGATAGAGAGATGACAGATACATTCAGATACAGATAGAGGGATGACAGATACAGTCAGAGACAGATAGAGGGATGACAGATACAGTCAGTGAAAGATAGAGGGATGACAGAGACAGATAGAGGGATGACAGATACAGTCAGAGACAGATAGAGGGATGACAGATACAGACAGAGACAGATAGAGAGATGACAGATACAGTCAGAGACAGATAGAGGGATGACAGATACAGTCAGTGACAGATAGAGGGATGACAGATACAGTCAGAGACAGATAGAGAGATGACAGATACATTCAGATACAGATAGAGGGATGACAGATACAGTCAGAGACAGAGGGATGACAGATACAAATAGAGGGATGACAGATACAGTCAGAGACAGATAGAGGGATGACAGAAACAGATAGAGAGATGACAGATACAGTCAGATACAGATAGAGGGATGACAGAGACAGATAGAGGGATGACAGATACAGTCAGAGACAGAGGGGTGACAGATACAGATAGAGGGATGACAGATACAGATAGAGAGATGACAGATACAGTCAGAGACAGACAGGGTTGACAGATACAGTCAGTGACAGATAGAGGGATGACAGATACAGTCAGTGACAGATAGAGGGATGACAGATACAGTCAGTGACAGAGGGATGACAGATAGAGGGATGACAGATACAGTCAATGACAGACAGAGGGATGACAGATGCAGATAGAGGGATGACAGATACAGTCAGTGACAGATAGAGGGATGACAGATACAGTCAGAGGCAGACAGAGACAGATAGAGGGTTGACAGAGACAGATAGAGGGATGACAGATACAGTCAGAGACAGACAGAGGGATGACAGATGCAGTCAGTGACAGAGGGATGACAGATAGAGGGATGACAGATACAGTCAGAGACAGATAAAGGGATGACAGATACAGTCAGAGACAGATAGAGAGATGACAGATACAGTCAGAGACAGACAGAGGGATGACAGATACAGTCAGAGTCAGACAGAGAGATGACAGATACAGTCAGAGACAGATAGAGGGATGACAGAGACAGATAGAGGGATGACAGATACAGTCAGAGACAGATAGAGGGATGACAGATACAGACAGAGACAGATAGAGAGATGACAGATACAGTCAGAGACAGATAGAGGGATGACAGATACAGTCAGTGACAGATAGAGGGATGACAGATACAGTCAGTGACAGAGGGATGACAGATAGAGGGATGATAGATACAGTCAATGACAGATATAGGGATGACAGAGACATATAGAGGGATGACAGATAAAGTCAGAGACAGATAGAGGGATGATAGATACAGTCAAAGACAGATAGAGGGATGACAGATACAATCAGAGACAGACAGAGGGATGACAGATACAGTCAGAGACAGATAGAGGGATGACAGAGACAGATAGAGGGATGACAGATACAGTCAGAGACAGATAGAGGGATGACAGATACAGACAGAGACAGCTAGAGAGATGACAGATACAGTCAGAGACAGATAGAGGGATGACAGATACAGTCAGTGACAGATAGAGGGATGACAGATACAGTCAGTGACAGAGGGATGACAGATAGAGGGATGATAGATACAGTCAATGACAGATAGAGGGATGACAGAGACATATAGAGGGATGACAGATAAAGTCAGAGACAGATAGAGGGATGATAGATACAGTCAAAGACAGATAGAGGGATGACAGATACAGTCAGAGACAGACAGGGTTGACAGATACAGTCAGTGACAGATAGAGGGATGACAGATACAGTCAGTGACAGAGAGATGACAGATACAGTCAATGACAGACAGAGGGATGACAGATGCAGATAGAGGGATGACAGATACAGTCAGTGACAGATAGAGGGATGACAGATACAGTCAGAGGCAGACAGAGACAGATAGAGGGATGACAGAGACAGATAGAGGGATGACAGATACAGTCAGAGACAGACAGAGGGATGACAGATGCAGTTAGTGACAGATAGAGGGATGACAGATACAGTCAGAGACAGATAGAGAGATGACAGATACAGTCAGTGACAGACAGAGGGATGACAGATACAGTCAGAGTCAGACAGAGAGATGACAGATACAATCAGAGACAGACAGAGGGATGACAGATACAGTCAGAGACAGATAGAGGGATGACAGATACAGTCAGAGACAGATAGAGGGATGACAGATACAGTCAGTGAAAGATAGAGGGATGACAGAGACAGATAGAGGGATGACAGATACAGTCAGAGACAGATAGAGGGATGACAGATACAGTCAGAGACAGATAGCGGGATGACAAATACAGTCAGTGACAGATAGAGGGATGACAGATACAGTCAGAGACAGACAGAGGGATGACAGATGCAGTCAGTGACAGATAGAGGGATGACAGATACAGTCAGAGACAGATAGAGGGATGACAGATACAGTCAGAGACAGATAGAGAGATGACAGATACAGTCAGTGACAGACAGAGGGATGACAGATACAGTCAGAGTCAGATAGAGGGATGACAGATACAGTCAGTGAAAGATAGAGGGATGACAGAGACAGATAGAGGGATGACAGATACAGTCAGAGACAGATAGAGGGATGACAGATACAGACAAAGACAGATAGAGAGATGACAGATACAGTCAGAGACAGATAGAGAGATGACAGATACAGTCAGAGACAGATAGAGGGATGACAGATACAGTCAGTGACAGATAGAGGGATGACAGATACAGTCAGAGACAGATAGAGGGATGACAGAAACAGATAGAGAGATGACAGATACAGTCAGATACAGATAGAGGGATGACAGAGACAGATAGAGGGATGACAGATACAGTCAGAGACAGAGGGGTGACAGATACAGATAGAGGGATGACAGATACAGTCAGAGACAGATAGAGAGATGACAGATACAGTCAGTGACAGACAGAGGGATGACAGATACAGTCAGAGTCAGACAGAGGGGTGACAGATACAGATAGAGGGATGACAGATACAAATAGAGGGATGACAGATACAGGCAGAGACAGATAGAGGGATGACAGAAACAGATAGAGAGATGACAGATACAGTCAGATACAGATAGAGGGATGACAGAGACAGATAGAGGGATGACAGATACAGTCAGAGACAGAGGGGTGACAGATACAGATAGAGGGATGACAGATACAGATAGAGAGATGACAGATACAGTCAGAGACAGACAGGGTTGACAGATACAGTCAGTGACAGATAGAGGGATGACAGATACAGTCAGTGACAGATAGAGGGATGACAGATACAGTCAGTGACAGAGGGATGACAGATAGAGGGATGACAGATACAGTCAATGACAGACAGAGGGATGACAGATACAAATAGAGGGATGACAGATACAGTCAGAGACAGATAGAGGGATGACAGAAACAGATAGAGAGATGACAGATACAGTCAGATACAGATAGAGGGATGACAGAGACAGATAGAGGGATGACAGATACAGTCAGTGACAGATAGAGGGATGACACATACAGTCAGATACAGATAGAGGGATGACAGAGACAGATAGAGGGATGACAGATACAGTCAGAGACAGAGGGGTGACAGATACAGATAGAGGGATGACAGATACAGATAGAGAGATGACAGATACAGTCAGAGACAGACAGGGTTGACAGATACAGTCAGTGACAGATAGAGGGATGACAGATACAGTCAGTGACAGATAGAGGGATGACAGATACAGTCAGTGACAGATAGAGGGATGACAGATACAGTCAGACAGATAGAGAGATGACAGATACATTCAGATACAGATAGAGGGATGACAGATACAGTCAGAGACAGAGGGATGACAGATACAAATAGAGGGATGGCAGATACAGTCAGAGACAGATAGAGGGATGACAGAAACAGATAGAGAGATGACAGATACAGATAGAGGGATGACAGAGACAGATAGAGGGATGGCAGATACAGTCAGAGACAGAGGGGTGACAGATACAGATAGAGGGATGACAGATACAGATAGAGAGATGACAGATACAGTCAGAAACGGACAGGGTTGACAGATACAGTCAGTGACAGATAGAGGGATGACAGATACAGTCAGTGACAGATAGAGGGATGACAGATACAGTCAGTGACAGAGGGATGACAGATAGAGGGATGACAGATACAGTCAGTGACAGATAGAGGGATGACAGATACAGTCAGAGGCAGACAGAGACAGATAGAGGGATGACAGAGACAGATAGAGGGATGACAGATACAGTCAGAGACAGACAGAGGGATGACAGAAACAGATAGAGAGATGACAGATACAGTCAGATACAGATAGAGGGATGACAGAGACAGATAGAGGGATGACAGATACAGTCAGAGACAGAGGGGTGACAGATACAGATAGAGGGATGACAGATACAGATAGAGAGATGACAGATACAGTCAGAGACAGATAGAGGGATGACACATACAGTCAGATACAGATAGAGGGATGACAGAGACAGATAGAGGGATGACAGATACAGTCAGAGACAGAGGGGTGACAGATACAGATAGAGGGATGACAGATACAGATAGAGAGATGACAGATACAGTCAGAGACAGACAGGGTTGACAGATACAGTCAGTGACAGATAGAGGGATGACAGATACAGTCAGTGACAGATAGAGGGATGACAGATACAGTCAGTGACAGATAGAGGGATGACAGATACAGTCAGACAGATAGAGAGATGACAGATACATTCAGATACAGATAGAGGGATGACAGATACAGTCAGAGACAGAGGGATGACAGATACAGTCAGAGACAGATAGAGGGATGACAGATACAGTCAGAGACAGATAGAGGGATGACAGATACAGTCAGAGACAGATAGAGAGATGACAGATACAGTCAGAGACAGATAGAGGGATGACAGATACAGTCAGTGACAGATAGAGGGATGACACATACAGTCAGAGACAGATAGAGGGATGACAGAGACAGATAGAGGGATGACAGATACAGTCAGTGACAGACAGAGGGATGACAGATACAGTCAGAGTCAGACAGAGGGGTGACAGATACAGATAGAGGGATGTCAGATACAAATAGAGGGATGACAGATACAGTCAATGACAGACAGAGGGATGACAGATGCAGATAGAGACAGACAGGGTTGACAGATACAGTCAGTGACAGATAGAGGGATGACAGATACAGTCAGTGACAGATAGAGGGATGACAGATACAGTCAGATACAGATAGAGGGATGACAGATACAGTCAGAGACAGAGGGGTGACAGATACAGATAGAGGGATGACAGATACAGATAGAGAGATGACAGATACAGTCAGAGACAGACAGGGTTGACAGATACAGTCAGAGACAGACAGAGGGATGACAGATACAGTCAGAGTCAGACAGAGAGATGACAGATACAGTCAGAGACAGATAGAGGGATGACAGAGACAGATAGAGGGATGACAGATACAGTCAGAGACAGATAGAGGGATGACAGATACAGACAGAGACAGATAGAGAGATGACAGATACAGTCAGAGACAGATAGAGGGATGACAGATACAGTCAGTGACAGATAGAGGGATGACAGATACAGTCAGTGACAGAGGGATGACAGATAGAGGGATGATAGATACAGTCAATGACAGATAGAGGGATGACAGAGACATATAGAGGGATGACAGATAAAGTCAGAGACAGATAGAGGGATGATAGATACAGTCAAAGACAGATAGAGGGATGACAGATACAATCAGAGACAGACAGAGGGATGACAGATACAGTCAGAGACAGATAGAGGGATGACAGAGACAGATAGAGGGATGACAGATACAGTCAGAGACAGATAGAGGGATGACAGATACAGACAGAGACAGCTAGAGAGATGACAGATACAGTCAGAGACAGATAGAGGGATGACAGATACAGTCAGTGACAGATAGAGGGATGACAGAGACAGTCAGTGACAGAGGGATGACAGATAGAGGGATGATAGATACAGTCAATGACAGATAGAGGGATGACAGAGACATATAGAGGGATGACAGATAAAGTCAGAGACAGATAGAGGGATGATAGATACAGTCAAAGACAGATAGAGGGATGACAGATACAGTCAGAGACAGACAGGGTTGACAGATACAGTCAGTGACGGATAGAGGGATGACAGATACAGTCAGTGACAGAGAGATGACAGATACAGTCAATGACTGACAGAGGGATGAAAGATGCAGATAGAGGGATGACAGATACAGTCAGTGACAGATAGAGGGATGACAGATACAGTCAGAGGCAGACAGAGACAGATAGAGGGATGACAGAGACAGATAGAGGGATGACAGATACAGTCAGAGACAGACAGAGGTATGACAGATGCAGTTAGTGACAGATAGAGGGATGACAGATACAGTCAGAGACAGATAGAGAGATGACAGATACAGTCAGTGACAGACAGAGGGATGACAGATAGAGTCAGAGTCAGACAGAGAGATGACAGATACAATCAGAGACAGACAGAGGGATGACAGATACAGTCAGAGACAGATAGAGGGATGACAGATACAGTCAGAGACAGATAGAGGGATGACAGATACAGTCAGTGAAAGATAGAGGGATGACAGAGACAGATAGAGGGATGACAGATACAGTCAGAGACAGATAGAGGGATGACAGATACAGTCAGAGACAGATAGCGGGATGACAAATACAGTCAGTGACAGATAGAGGGATGACAGATACAGTCAGAGACAGACAGAGGGATGACAGATGCAGTCAGTGACAGATAGAGGGATGACAGATACAGTCAGAGACAGATAGAGGGATGACAGATACAGTCAGAGACAGATAGAGAGATGACAGATACAGTCAGTGACAGACAGAGGGATGACAGATACAGTCAGAGTCAGATAGAGGGATGACAGATACAGTCAGTGAAAGATAGAGGGATGACAGAGACAGATAGAGGGATGACAGATACAGTCAGAGACAGATAGAGGGATGACAGATACAGACAAAGACAGATAGAGAGATGACAGATACAGTCAGAGACAGATAGAGAGATGACAGATACAGTCAGAGACAGATAGAGGGATGACAGATACAGTCAGTGACAGATAGAGGGATGACAGATACAGTCAGAGACAGATAGAGGGATGACAGAAACAGATAGAGAGATGACAGATACAGTCAGATACAGATAGAGGGATGACAGAGACAGATAGAGGGATGACAGATACAGTCAGAGACAGAGGGGTGACAGATACAGATAGAGGGATGACAGATACAGTCAGAGACAGATAGAGAGATGACAGATACAGTCAGTGACAGACAGAGGGATGACAGATACAGTCAGAGTCAGACAGAGGGGTGACAGATACAGATAGAGGGATGACAGATACAAATAGAGGGATGACAGATACAGGCAGAGACAGATAGAGGGATGACAGAAACAGATAGAGAGATGACAGATACAGTCAGATACAGATAGAGGGATGACAGAGACAGATAGAGGGATGACAGATACAGTCAGAGACAGAGGGGTGACAGATACAGATAGAGGGATGACAGATACAGATAGAGAGATGACAGATACAGTCAGAGACAGACAGGGTTGACAGATACAGTCAGTGACAGATAGAGGGATGACAGATACAGTCAGTGACAGATAGAGGGATGACAGATACAGTCAGTGACAGAGGGATGACAGATAGAGGGATGACAGATACAGTCAATGACAGACAGAGGGATGACAGATACAAATAGAGGGATGACAGATACAGTCAGAGACAGATAGAGGGATGACAGAAACAGATAGAGAGATGACAGATACAGTCAGATACAGATAGAGGGATGACAGAGACAGATAGAGGGATGACAGATACAGTCAGTGACAGATAGAGGGATGACACATACAGTCAGATACAGATAGAGGGATGACAGAGACAGATAGAGGGATGACAGATACAGTCAGAGACAGAGGAGTGACAGATACAGATAGAGGGATGACAGATACAGATAGAGAGATGACAGATACAGTCAGAGACAGACAGGGTTGACAGATACAGTCAGTGACAGATAGAGGGATGACAGATACAGTCAGTGACAGATAGAGGGATGACAGATACAGTCAGTGACAGATAGAGGGATGACAGATACAGTCAGACAGATAGAGAGATGACAGATACATTCAGATACAGATAGAGGGATGACAGATACAGTCAGAGACAGAGGGATGACAGATACAAATAGAGGGATGGCAGATACAGTCAGAGACAGATAGAGGGATGACAGAAACAGATAGAGAGATGACAGATACAGATAGAGGGATGACAGAGACAGATAGAGGGATGGCAGATACAGTCAGAGACAGAGGGGTGACAGATACAGATAGAGGGATGACAGATACAGATAGAGAGATGACAGATACAGTCAGAAACGGACAGGGTTGACAGATACAGTCAGTGACAGATAGAGGGATGACAGATACAGTCAGTGACAGATAGAGGGATGACAGATACAGTCAGTGACAGAGGGATGACAGATAGAGGGATGACAGATACAGTCAGTGACAGATAGAGGGATGACAGATACAGTCAGAGGCAGACAGAGACAGATAGAGGGATGACAGAGACAGATAGAGGGATGACAGATACAGTCAGAGACAGACAGAGGGATGACAGAAACAGATAGAGAGATGACAGATACAGTCAGATACAGATAGAGGGATGACAGAGACAGATAGAGGGATGACAGATACAGTCAGAGACAGAGGGGTGACAGATACAGATAGAGGGATGACAGATACAGATAGAGAGATGACAGATACAGTCAGAGACAGATAGAGGGATGACACATACAGTCAGATACAGATAGAGGGATGACAGAGACAGATAGAGGGATGACAGATACAGTCAGAGACAGAGGGGTGACAGATACAGATAGAGGGATGACAGATACAGTCAGAGACAGACAGGGTTGACAGATACAGTCAGTGACAGATAGAGGGATGACAGATACAGTCAGTGACAGATAGAGGGATGACAGATACAGTCAGTGACAGATAGAGGGATGACAGATACAGTCAGACAGATAGAGAGATGACAGATACATTCAGATACAGATAGAGGGATGACAGATACAGTCAGAGACAGAGGGATGACAGATACAGTCAGAGACAGATAGAGGGATGACAGATACAGTCAGAGACAGATAGAGGGATGACAGATACAGTCAGAGACAGATAGAGAGATGACAGATACAGTCAGAGACAGATAGAGGGATGACAGATACAGTCAGTGACAGATAGAGGGATGACACATACAGTCAGAGACAGATAGAGGGATGACAGAGACAGATAGAGGGATGACAGATACAGTCAGTGACAGACAGAGGGATGACAGATACAGTCAGAGTCAGACAGAGGGGTGACAGATACAGATAGAGGGATGTCAGATACAAATAGAGGGATGACAGATACAGTCAATGACAGACAGAGGGATGACAGATGCAGATAGAGACAGACAGGGTTGACAGATACAGTCAGTGACAGATAGAGGGATGACAGATACAGTCAGTGACAGATAGAGGGATGACAGATACAGTCAGATACAGATAGAGGGATGACAGATACAGTCAGAGACAGAGGGGTGACAGATACAGATAGAGGGATGACAGATACAGATAGAGAGATGACAGATACAGTCAGAGACAGACAGGGTTGACAGATACAGTCAGTGACAGATAGAGGGATGACAGATACAGTCAGTGACAGATAGAGGGATGACAGATACAGTCAGTGACAGAGGGATGACAGATAGAGGGATGACAGATACAGTCAATGACAGACAGAGGGATGACAGATGCAGATAGAGGGATGACAGATACAGTCAGTGACAGATAGAGGGATGACAGATACAGTCAGAGGCAGACAGAGACAGATAGAGGGATGACAGATACAGTCAGAGACAGACAGAGGGATGACAGATACAGTCAGAGACAGACAGAGGGATGACAGATGCAGTCAGTGACAGATAGAGGGATGACAGATACAGTCAGAGACAGATAGAGGGATGACAGATACAGTCAGAGACAGATAGAGGGATGACAGAAACAGATAGAGGGATGACAGATACAGTCAGAGACAGACAGAGGGATGACAGATACAGTCAGAGACAGACAGAGGGATGACAGATGCAGTCAGTGACAGATAGAGGGATGACAGATACAGTCAGAGACAGATAGAGGGATGACAGATACAGTCAGAGACAGATAGAGAGATGACAGATACAGTCAGTGACAGACAGAGGGATGACAGATACAGTCAGAGTCAGACAGAGGGGTGACAGATACAGATAGAGGGATGACAGATAAAGTCAGAGACAGATAGAGGGATGATAGATACAGTCAAAGACAGATAGAGGGATGACAGATACAGTCAGAGACAGAGGGATGACAGAAACAGATAGAGGGATGACAGATACAGTCAGATACAGATAGAGGGATGACAGAGACAGATAGAGGGATGACAGATACAGTCAGAGACAGAGGGGTGACAGATACAGATAGAGGGATGACAGATACAGATAGAGAGATGACAGATACAGTCAGAGACAGACAGGGTTGACAGATACAGTCAGTGACAGATAGAGGGATGACAGATACAGTCAGTGACAGAGGGTGACAGATAGAGGGATGACAGATACAGTCAATGACAGACAGAGGGATGACAGATGCAGATAGAGGGATGACAGATACAGTCAGTGACAGATAGAGGGATGACAGATACAGTCAGAGGCAGACAGAAACAGATAGAGGGATGACAGAGACATCAGAGACAGATACTCCGCCCCTGGAGGCCACTGATCAGCCACTCTAAAGATGAGCTCCTGAAAAAATTATAAAAGATTAAGCCAAAAAGTAAGACAGAGAGTGAAACAACGACAACAAACAAGAAAAAACAGCAGATGAACATCTTGGACTCTGGTAAAGACTGATTTTTTTCTCTAGAAAATACATTTTAATAAAAGAAAGAAGACTGGAAGCTGTGGATTAGCATCTGGCTGCTGGATCTCCACTCTAACACTAACTGCAGTTTTCCCTCCAAAACGCTAAAGGATTTTTTAAAGGAACTACAGCTGAAAAACTTCACACAATTGGTGATCTTCACTTGCTAAACAGAGAGGTGAGCACTTTCTGGCAAAAACTTTAACAAAAACTGTATATTTTGATTATATTCAAGTGAAAACTCTCATTATTATAAGCTAAAAGCTAAGTTAAGCTGGCTGCAGTTTTGGCTCAGTGCCCAGTCTGATCAGTCTGATCGCCATGGCGACCCCAGCGCAGGCAGAGTGCAGGGAGGTGTCTTACCCAGAGAAGTGCAGAAGTGTGCAGGCCAGAAAAAAACACAAAGAGAAAACTCTCAGAGACAATCCTGATCTTCTGTATGCTGACTATATTCAACTCAATGGGAAAAGAATTAAGAACAACCTCATCTTCTACACCACTCTGATTACGGCATGGAAATCAGCCATCTGTGAGGAATATAAGCACATTTTTAAAGAAGGAATCGGTCGAGGTGGAAGATTAACTGTATGCAAAGATGAACTGCTGGACACAGACAACCCCATCCTCACCATAACCTACTACACTAAAGGCACCTTCCTTCTTCAAGGCAATGAAGCCAGCCTGAACTCATTCGAGGAGATTTTCCCCCTGCTGAAGGCCAAAGTCGAGGAGGAGAGAGACGAGCCTCAAGCAAACTGCACAGACTCTGAGGAGGAAGACCCAGTCAATCTTTCACCTTCACCATCTGACCGTCGACTGAGAGACAGTTTAGCTTTGCTAGAACTGGACTTCACTGAATTCAGAGAACATGCTCAGCTCAAACTCTCAGACACACACAATACAAACATGTTCATCCAAGAGCTCAAAGATGAACTCAGGCAGCTGAAGAAAGACACCAACTCCTCCATCACTGAACTCACAAGAGCTCTCAGGGAACTGAAAGACGAAAACCAAACTCTCCACACACAGATATGCAAGCTAGAGGAGGACAAAGAGAGAAAGGAAGAGAAGTTCTCCAGACAGCTGCAAGAAATGAGAGAGCAGTTACAGAAAAACACAGAAGACAACACAATTCACCTCAGCACAGCTCCTACTACAGACTACACAGACAGCGAGCCTGCCACAAACACACAGACACCCACAGAAACACACACATCACCTGCCCACCCTCCTGAACCTGATCCAGATGTTCTTCTCCTCATGGACTCTAATGGAAAGTTCTTGGACCCACAGAAACTCTTCCCACATCAGAAAGTCACTGCAAAGCGATGCAGCACAACAGGCCACGCCCAGCAGGTCATCAGACACTTCACAGGACACCCCTCATATGTTATAATCCACACCGGGACTAATGACCTCCACTCGCTGCGCAACAACACTGCTGATGCTGTCAGGAAAATGGCAGAAATCGCCAGCAAAAAATTCCCAGAGTCCCGAATCATCATCTCCACACTTCTCCCACGACATGACACACCACCACACATCATCTACAGCATCAATGCTGAAATTTCCCGCAGATGTTCTGCACTCCCAAATGTACACCTGGTCCACCACCACAACATCGGCCTCCAACACCTGTATGATGGGCTCCATCTACACAAAGATGCAGTGCGGGTTTTTGCAAAAACCTTAAAAGATGCAGCCCTGGGCCGCAGCCCAACATCACCAAGACATCTATTACCGACTCCAGAACACTACCGGCCCATCCACCCCTACATGCCCAGACACACCCCTCCGACCCCGGTGAGGAAAGACGTCAGCTGGACAAGCATCCCACATCATCCACCACACCCACACCCACCTATGGCTCACTACACACCTGTAAACCTGTCACCAACTTCACGTCCACCTGCTGGCCATCAAGCCCCCATGAGGAAGAAGAAACCAAAGCCCCCCCCACATCCACACCAAGAGAAATCCCTGCAACCGAGAGCACAGAGCTACGCCGAAGCTGCAGCCCGGCCTCCTGCTCCACCCACCACCGCCACACCTGCCAGCGAACTGAGCCAGATCAGAGAGATGCTGCACACACTGTGCAACCAGCTCCTGAGCAGATAAGAACATCATTCACAAACACAGTGCTCTATTGGGAAAAAAACAAACAAACAAAAAAAAAAAAACACTAATGTAAATGTTTACCCTTTTCACGT